>NC_048299.1:210912410-210991949 GCF_013100865.1 Trachemys scripta elegans
CTGTATGTGTGTATATATATCTCCTCAATATATGTTCCATTCTATATGCATCCGAAGAAGTGGGCTGTAGTCCACGAAAGCTTATGCTCTAATAAATTTGTTAGTCTCTAAGGTGCCACAAGTACTCCTGTTCTTTTTGCGGATACAGACTAACACGGCTGCTACTCTGAAACCTGTTGTATGATAGAAGGACTGAGTGAGTCCTTCACCATTACCTAAGTAATTACTTGCTTGACAAGGGGCATGGGTTACAAAACCCAGTGAAGAGAGAGAGGATGGGGACAGGTATTTGTACCTGATGGTATGGGCCCTCTCTGAGGGGTTGAAACACCAATTGTACTACCTCCTCTCTCCACTGTTGAATATCAGAGCTAACTTTGATTCCATTACAAGTCTAGTTACAGACTGCTGAGCTGAATTCACTTTGGGCCAATGGTGCACCAGCACTGGGGCTCCCCTACTATGAGCTGAAATTGCTAAGAGCTGAAATCACAAAAGAGCTAAAGTTATTAAGAGCTGAGATCACTGAGGCTGTGTTAACTAGTGGGGGAGCCTGAAGCTATATTGCTAAGCGGCTGGGGGAGCAGCTAGCAGAGTGGAGCCTTGCGGGGACGGTTGGAGTGGAGCTGAGCGACTCACAGGTCGGTGAGTGGAGCAGAGCGGAGCCTTGTGGGAGCGGCCCAAGGGACAGCTGAAGTGGAGCAGAGCTGAGCGGCTCACAGGTCGGTGAGCAGAGTGGAGCACCTGCCAGAGGAGTTCGTGGGACGGCGGGAGCAGCTCATGGGGCAGCTGGTGGAGTGGAGCGGCTCGTGGTGAAGGCTGCGGTGGAACCCCGTTGGCCTCGGATCACATAAGGTGCCCCTTAACACCCTGCGTGTCCCCCCCCCGAACTCTGGGGCTGCACTGACCAGGGACAGAGACTTTGGGGGGTTGTTGGACTTTTGGGACTTTGGTGATCCTTGGGTTGCTGATTTCAAGAACCCAAGGGAAAGGACACAGCCCAACTTGCTGGGGTGGGTTTTTTGCTCATGGTTTGTGTTATGAATCCTGTTTGTGGTGTTTTTCCAATTTAATGCTGATGTCGTTTACCTCATGTTATTAAACATTTTCTGTTACACTCAGACTCCGTGCTTGCGAGAGGGGAAGTATTGCCTCTTAGAGGCACCCAGGGGGTGGTATGTAATTGTCCCAGGTCACTGGGTGGGGGCTCGAGCCAGTTTTGCATTGTGTTATTGAAACGGAACCCCTAGATACAGAACCCGGCCCTTGTTGCTGCCAACTTAGATGGGCAGAAGGGTTACATATAGAATGGAACATATATTGAGGAGATATATTTACACACATACAGAGAGCATGAACAGGTGGGAGTTGGCTGAGCCATTACAAACATTGAATCTATCTCCCCTTGTAAGTATTCTCACACTTCTTATCAAACTGTCTGTACTGGGCTATCTTGATTATCACTTCAAAAGTTTTTTTTTTCTCTTACTTAATTGGCCTCTCAGAGTTGGTAAGACAACTCCCACCTGTTCATGCTCTCTGTATGTGTGTATATATATCTCCTCAATATATGTTCCATTCTATATGCATCCGAAGAAGTGGGCTGTAGCCCACAAAAGCTTATGCTCTAATAAATTTGTTAGTCTCTAAAGTGCCACAAGTACTCCTGTTCTTTTTGACTTTAAAAACACTTTTAATTAAATCAGTACTGAAACGCAGTAAAACCAAGAAAATAAATTACAAATTCAAAAATAATTGCCCAACCCCAACAGTAAAGTGCATTTCCAATAGTCTACCACTGAATAAATCGATCCAAATTGCTTATAAGTGTATGCTATCTAAACTCCAAAAGAAGGTGTAAAACCAATACAAATCTAAAAAAAAACCAACAAAGGACTTTGGCAACCCCTGTACTAAATAATTTACATTGTTTACTTTTTTAAATGGCCCTCTTCGCTTGACCCAAAATAAAGTTTGCCAGGCATACCACAGATCTATTTGTGAACTTATACTTAACAGTAAAAATAAATACAGCTAGGAGAAAATATTGAGACAATAATCAAAAAAATACCCTGAAGTAAAACAAATAATGGCTGTAACCTGGGACAGGTAAGAAACATATGAAAACCAGTCTCTTCCATGTCACAAAAAGGACATGACACGGACACCTCCACAGTCAACCGATGAATAAGCACATTTGTGGCAAAAGCCCCGTGAAGAATTCTCCCTTGGAGATCACCCATCCTCTTTGCAATTGGAGGCTTGTATACAGTTCGCCAGGCTGAATGGATGGAGTCCGTCATCAAAAGCTGTCTTCTCCATACCATATTGGGATAATCAACAAGCATTTGAAAATGATGGATCTTTACCAAAAGCATATACAATGACACACGGCCTAGGCTATGAAAAATAAATTCTGAAGACCCCCTCCCAGGCAAGCAAGCTGCCAGACTTGTCAACATCCCAGTCCACAGCAGGAACAACAGGCAAGAAAACAGAAGCATAAGTATAATCAGGAATGGCTCACTGAAGGAGGCAAATGCCCAGACTGGCAATACTGCCCGTAGGAAACAGCTGATTCCACCTCTGATTTAAAAACAAAAAGACAATACCAGTGAACAGAATGAAAACCAAGCTTGATAGCCAAGATATCTGCTGAGACCCAAGTAAAATTAGTAAAATCAATTAAATGAACCAGTTTTGTTATACCTGCTGCAATAAGGGAAAAGAAAAGACTCCTAGAAACAAGACTAGGAATCCTCATGGCAGGATTATAAACAGTGGGTTCAACAAGCAACCCTGGGAACTCCAGCCATCTATCCTGCAGCCTCGGCTTGAAAGATCTCCACGTGTTAAAAAGGCTTTAATAAAACCAGGTAACACCTCAAAACTGAGTAGGGTGACCAGATGTCCCGTTTTTATAGGGACAGTCCCATTTTTTTGGGACTTTTTTTTATATAGGCACCTATTACCCGCCACCCCTTGTCCCGTTTTTTCACAGTTGCTATCTGGTCACCCTAAAACTGAGGCACCCAGGATCCAATAAAATAAGTTCCTGATCAAAACCCAACCCCCCTACCCTTTGAATAAAAGCAACGGCCAATGGCTTCCAAGGAACAGATTCATCCCCAAACAACAGCTGCTACAGAGACAGTAACTGAAAAGTAGCAACTCTAGTCAAAGGATCAATGAGACCCCACCTTCCACAATGGGGAAGATACAAAATATTCTGCCTCAGACATCCAAGAAAAAGTCCAAATGAACCTTCTGATCTTTTTCTGAAAAGAGTGGAGGAGGATCCAATGTAATATACATATGCTACAGCATAGAGGCAGTTACATGACAACAAAAACAGATTAAGTTCAGGAAATCAATTTCCCCTTTGTCTCAGCCAGAAACCTATCAATAGTGTCCAGGATATTTTCCCCCCTTAGGATGTTCAGGACCCAAAGAATCTGTGAGTTCGTCATCTGCGCATCAGAGTCACTATTGACCTCAAGGGGGGAACTTCAGAGAGATTGGAGGGAGGGGGCAAAACTAATACCAGAGAATTCTCTATGCCCCCAACCAAGGAACCACCCTCAGCAGCACCCTCAACAGCGTGCTTCCCAACGGCACTGACTAAACTAGCCCACTTCATAGCACCCTCTGAAACTGGAACTGCCTCCTCCTTCAATGGCCTTTTTTGCTTTGGGGCTTTGCCAGCAAGCCAGAATCCTCAGTCAAGGAAGGTCACGGATTCCATAGCAACAGACTCAGCCTCTATTTTGCAGTCAGACTCAAGCCAAGAGGCCACTGAGTCAGAAGCCACAGAACCAGTAATGCCATCTCCCCCAGATTGTAAAGGGGGGCACTAACCCCCCAGAACCAACATCCCTAGAGACACCCAGAGCCTGTTGGGACACGGGCTCTGCCACAGCCACCCCACCCTGTGCTTTACTCTCGGAAACCCCTACATTCCCAGGTGCAGGGTCACCATTCTTAGAGGCAGCCTGCTGCCTCTTCTGAGGGCACTGATTAACTCCCATAATGAAAACTGGTTTGGATCCCTGCAGAGCATGTCTTAACCCCACAATACTTCTTGTAGAGGAATGGGCCTGATCCACTGGTAGGGGTGAACCCTCAAACTGTTCCCACAGCCAAGTTACATGCCCTGCTCCTCCTGCGTTTGCAGTCTGTGTGATGGCTGTGGAGAGCCTGTGTTCTCTACATGCTAAATGTTTTGTTCACAAAGGGTGAAGCTGAATGTGGGTTAAGTTGAACAAGTGAAACTTTATTAAATTCTGTCCATGTGGCTGAGCTGCTTTCAGCCTAACTTGGTGTGTTCCCTTTTCACCTGTTGTCCCATCAATAACAGTGCTTCCAGGGAATGTTGGCCCTCTGAATCTAGTTCCACTGCTCATGATACACTGAGGAAAGCAGCACTTCCTCCCCCACCTGCCTTAGATCCATTTACATTTTCACAGATTATAATACAATTATAGATAGAGGGAGATTTTGTGATTGGATGTTCACCCCACATTGGTAGGGAAGGGGTTAATAGAGCCCTTGGGAGGCTGTGCGGGAAGCAACCAATAGGAGAGAGACTGCAAGGAACAGTCAATCAGGGCCCAGTGGGCTCACATAAAAGGAGCTGCAGGGCCAAAGTCAGTTAGTCAGTCTCTGCTGGGAGCTTGAGGAGAGAAGACTGTGTCCTGCAGCCCTGTAACATCTTGGACAAAGCAGTGCAGGCAGGGACCATGGAGTATAGAAGGAGCTCCAGATGGGCTGCTGAGACTGAGTAGGGTGCTGTGGCTGTGGGGAAGTGGCCCGGGGAAGTGGCCCAGGGAAATGCAGTGGTGGTGAAGTCAAAGGAATGCAGTAGATGACTGTGGTTCAGAGAGTCCCTGGTCTGGAACCCAGAACAGTGGATGGGCCAAGATCCCACCCATTTGCCTCTGGTGAAGTGGCTGTACAGTTGATTGTAGATTCCCTGGAAGGGGGGAGTAGAGATGGTGACAGTGACAGAGGGCTGTGTCATTAAGAGGATGCCACAGTCCTTGGAGTAATGTGAGTGGATGTGACAGCGGCGAGGCACCATCAGGAGAGGGTGTACTGACCTGTGGAGCTAATCCCCAAGATGGCCAGCAGAAGGTGCCAGTGTGGTGAGTGGAGCCCCGTCACAGACCTTCCCCTTACTTCCTGGCTGCTTCTTGCTTTGTATTCCCCTAAGCAGTGGCTTAACACTTACCTTGGGCTTTTCCAACTCCCTGGCAGGCATTGTATGGTTGGCAGTATCCCTTAGCAGCCTGAATGTCCCATCTCCCTGTGGAGTTTGGATTCATGGCAGTTTCATCTGTGCCTTGGTTTCCCACACTTCCACATGGAGTTCTGGACACTGCTATGCTCAGCGCTGGCTCTGCTATCTTGTGAAGGATATCTGTGAGTAGATCCTTTGGCCATGGGGCCTGGCTCTAGTGGATTTACACCTGAGCTCTCTGGGCTCCACCCTGCAATAACTCTTCCAAATACATCAAAATAGAATATTCTCCAGTATCCCCATTGTCAGGCTCCCAGAACCTTCTTTGGTGTCTCTAATGACATGGGCCACAGGCAGAATGATGGGGTTCATGGCAGGGACCTTCACACAGGGGCCTGCCTGTCAGCACCTGCTCTGGGTACAACATGCAGGTTCTAAGGTATGAACAGTGCTGGTGATCCACCACCCTGTAAATGTCTCCCCATTGATTCTCACGTCCAATTTCTATTGGGGATCTGGCTATATTTGACTCTCAAAGATGCAGTGTGGTGTGAATTCAGTTGCATTCATACTGTACTCCCATGGTTAGCCTGCTGCATCGGTGGGCCAGTGTCTGAGCCCCTCTTGGTCCAGGCTGCGATAAAGTTAATACATAATGACTCAGCATCAGTGCCTGAACCTTGGGTAGACAGCCCATTTGTGTCCAGCCCCCTGGCAGTGATGATAACTCAGATCTTGGGGTCCTTACCAGTGGATTGATTTGGGGGTGCTGCACCTCCCTCTTCCTTAGCTTGATATTGTCCAGTCCCCAATTCTGGGGAATCCCACATATTCCTCCTCCTGTGGCCCAGGCTTGGGCCAGTCAACCTTGTTTTTTTTCTCAGAACCAACCTAATTAGCAACAAGCTCATCAACCAGTCTGCTCGCTGTATAGAGGTCTTCTTGGTTCTGAGCCCTCACCCACAACCTCAGGTCACAGAACACAAATCATGAAATTGTTCTAATCCAAACATTTCATACAACTGATCCATGATACTGTCTCTTTATCCTTTCCCCTATTTGCAGAAGTAATCTATCTGGCTTGTCACCTCCATATAAGTTACACCTTGATGCTTTTGAACCCACCTGAAATTTTTTCCCGTAACTCTCAGGGGTCACATCAAACTTTAAGGAGTTTAGTTGTCTTAAATTTTTCATAGTTCACAATTTCTATTCCATCCATTTGGCTTTAGGCATCAAGGCCCTTTGCACCACCAATGGAGTTGGAATCTGATCCTCTCTGATGGGGACCTGGTGCAAATAACAAGCTTTTCCAAAGCTGGTTAGATAGGAAGAGGGACAGACACCTACTAATGTAGCACCTGGGCCCCACACAGAACTGGCTTCTTGTGGGTTATCCCCACCTACTGATTCATTTGGCCTCTGGTTCCCCAGCTCATGCTGCCTCTGTTTCATGATGTTGCTTATCCTTCTCCTCCTGGCCTGGTTGGCATAGGTCCCTCTCCTCCTGTTTGGGTTGGCGTTTATTTGTCCTGGTCAGCACGTCATTTCTCCTTCAGCCCCAGACTCCTGTTTTCCAGCTGCAGTTCTCCCCCTCAGTCTTCCTCAATTTACAGCTTATGTCACTCTAAAGCCTAGCTAAGGGATCCTGGTTGAGGTGAAGCTCGGCCATTGTCCCCACTGCTACAGCACACTCTGGTGGTCCTTGGCAGGGGAAGAATGGAGGACCCTGGCATAAGTGGAGAAGGAATGCACAGAATCCCTAGCATAGGGAGAAGAATGGGGGATCCTGGCATAGCGAGAAAATGGGAGGGATCACAGGGAATTGCTGGCAGTGGGGCCATGGAGGACCCTGGTGTGGGGGCCACTGAGGGAAGGAAGGTGTGGGGTTGGGTGGGGGTGTGCACAGAGCCCCTGTCATGGAGGGTATAATGGGGGGCACAAAGATTCTCCTGGCAGGAGGGGGAATGGGGGATCATGTTACAGAGGGAAATGAGTGCGGCACACAAAGGCCCTGGCATGACGGGGGTGGGGGTTGCAATGAGTCCCTGAAATAAAGGGGAATGGGAGAGTGGCCCACAGGGTGGGGAACAATGGAGGAATGCAAGGACCCCTTGTGCGCAACAAGCTCAGCCTAAAAAATCAACAAGCGTGTGACTCCCTCCACTATTAGCACTGAATACAAAGGAAAAAGCAAATATGAAAATGTCAGCCACCATAAAATGTGCAGAGCCTGGCAACACTATGTGATTCCTAGCTTGTACTACTAGTGTGGTATGCATTGGAAAGTCCTCTGTGCTGTACAAAGCTATCCTCTGCTGGCCAGACCAGGAGCAGCATGGGGTTCTCTTGCACAAACAGTTGCCATATGACTTAAACAGAGAAAGTGGAGCAGTTCCAAAGACACTATGTAGCTTCATTCAAATACTAGTTATGGTTTAAAAGAGAAAAGCAGACATTAAAATGTTCTTCTGATGAAGGTATAAATATTAATGCAGCTTACCAAAATCTGGCACTTTATGTTTATTGTCCATGTCCACAACCAGTCTCAATTCTTCAGAGCCAGCTATCATATCTTCAAGCTATCACGTTAAATTTATTGTGGTGGTGGCATGACATTTATGGTGTTAAAACGTCATAATTCTCCTCCTTTGATCACCTAACTTTGCATGTTACTCCCCCAGACACCCCAAAAAGTTACGAATTGCTCAGCATGTAAAAAATCGTTAATAACCTATTCTTTAATCGTTGTTCTTTGAGATGTGTTCCACATCTGCATTCCACTCTTAGTGTGCACTCGCCCCGAGCACAGTAGTTGGAAATCTCAGTGGTACCTTTCAGGGGAGCTGGAGCACCCTCAACTGCCATGCGCCTCTGCATGCAGGTATATGGGCGAGGCTGCCCCAACTCTCCTCAGTTTCTTCTTGCAGGAATATTCTGATGTAGGTGGTAAGGTCTAGGAGGGGCAAGCACTGTGGCTGGGAAACATAATAACCAACCTCCGATTCAGAAGAGGAATAATCACCTTCTCCTGATTACAGAGAAGTGTGGAGACTGGTACTAAGAGTCTGGAGAAGATTAAGAGAAACCAATTCATTGATGGTTGTCCTCTGGATGGTATTGGCCAATGAGAACTCTGGGACATCGGAAGCTGAGAAGGTATTGGGTGCTGCACTGAGGAGGCTGGTGCCCTGTGTTCTACTAGTACTGTAGGAGCAATCTCCTGCACCACTGGAGACACTGGCATGAATTAACTCAACAAGTTCCTTGCTGCTGCAGATGCCTCTGGAATACTCTTTCACTGGTGTGTGAGATGAAGACAGTGCTGCAGTTGATGACGGCACCACTTTGGGCCCGCAGACTTGACTTCTCCCTGCCCTGGCACTGGAGTCAATGGTGCCATATTAGCCAATGAATGAATGGAGGAGTGCTTTGATTTTTGCATGCACTCTTCTAGACCCTTTGTGTTCTTGCTTGGCAGACTTGGGGACCAGTGATCTGCCACTCCCTGAAGTGTTGTTGTTAGCCTTGTTTCTTCCTGGGTGCTGGGGAGGAACAATGGTGCTGGGACTCAGACAACATCAGACAGGCATTTCTCACAGAAGCCAGAGTGCTGGGTACCCTTCCTGACTGAGAAAGCTCTGAAGGTAATCTCAGAGAAGCCTCCATCAAAAGAAACTGCAGTGTAGACATTGGGCCGAGTTCTGGGACCCTTCCACCTCACAGGGTCCTAGAGCCTGGACTTCAGCCGGAGCCTGAATATCTACACTGCAATTAAGGGGCTGTTTAGCCTGAGCCCCACGTGCCCAAGGGCTTGAAATGCAGTGACAGAGGCATTCCTCAGTACCAACAAATTGAATCCCAACATTGGGGAACTGAGAAACTAACTTTTACTATACAAAAAACTTACCTATTAACTAGCATTAAAAACTACTCAAACAGGTAACTATATACAACTAGATGCATAGAGAACTTGCTGAAGCAAGTCAAACTGATTTTTAACAACCATCAGTAAGAAGGAACTGTGGGGAATTGGGGCAGCTTTATCCTTTATACGTGCACACAGTGGTGTGCGGCAAGAGAGGGTGCTTGAACTGCCCCAGAGGCTACCACAGAGGGAAAAATTTCTGACAACTGTACTCAGGGCAAGCACACAACAAGAGTGGAATGTACTTGTGCAATTACTCAAAGAACAAAGACTGCAACACAAATGTACTGCTTCAGGGACATCCATTGCAAGAAATAGTCATAAACATCCACCTGTCACTAATACTGCGGGACAAATTCTGAAGTCCTAATCATTATTTTTTTTCCTTGGGTACTGAACATCCTTCCACTGAAATTACTTGGAGTTTTGCAACGCTTCAATCTTTACTGAGGCAAAAAACGACGAAATCCTTTGCTAAATGTGCAGATCCTTTAAAAGTAATTCAAAAATATTTTGATATCTCGTATGGAATATACTCTATGAAATATATTTTTGTTTAAATTAATCACAATTTAATAATTTCAATATAAATTATTTATAATACTTACTCCATTTAGTAAAGGTCTGGTACTCAGTACAAAGTGTCAGTTCTTATATTTTGGAAACATTTAAGAGCTATAACTTTAGAAGCATGTAAAACTGAATCCCTAAACTACATTTGAATCAGATACAAATTTGTTCAGTCTGTAGTAACAAATTCAGTCTGAATAGTTTATGACCCCTTCTCAACATTTATTTTTTATATAAAGTAATTAGTTGTTTCCTCACAAGTCATGTACCATTTACATATGGATTGCAAAGTATTATTCACTTAGTGCATCATGGAAAATTAATTGCTATTCCCTGTGAACTCCACTAAAGACATGGGTTTTTTTTGCTAAGAGGAATTTACATTTTAATTTGTGTTTCCCTTAAAAATATCAGTTAAAATACAAAATGTGAAATATATATAATTTTCACTGTGCAGTGGCAGGTGCCCTTTATTTTGTCTCATCTCTGATCTTGAACGTATGATGAAGCTATTATTTCAGGTAAATCAGGTAAACAGCAGACATGAAATGCCATCTAGACCAGGATATGCATGGATAGGTGTATGTAATTAAATGTAGCATGTTCTTTGTTTCCTACAAAATATTGTGGCTAATCACATTAATGATGGCCTTCCAAACTGAACTTAAGAATGTTTATTTTTAATGAGCTTCCTAGTGAACTTGCAAAAAAAAAAAAAAAGTTCCAATGTTAGAAACCTTTTTAAAGAGCTCTGTGAGGCTGCCAGACATACCATTCCTTCTCCATTCCTCTATAGCAGTGTTTCCCAAACTTGGGATGCCGCTTGTGTAGGGAAAGCCCCTGGTGGCCCGGGCCGGTTTGTTTACCTGCCCGTCCGCAGGTCTGGCCAATCGCGGCTCCCACTGGCCGCAGTTCGCTGCTCCAGGCCAATGGGAGCTGTGGAAAGCGGCGCGGGCGAGGGACGTACTGGCCGCCGCTTCCAGAAGCTCCCATTGGCCTGGAGCAGTGAACCGCAGCCGGTGGGAGCTGCGATCGGCTGGACCTGCGGATGGGGCAGGTAAACAAACTGGCCCGGCCCGCCAGGGGTTTTCCCTACACAAGCGGCATCCCAAGTTTGGGAAACACTGCTCTATACAACATTAATTTACTTTAAAAGCAACAAGGCCTTTTGTTTTGAACATGTGGGATTTTTTTTCTAATAAGTTCCTCTTATGGTCTAATATACTCTCTCCTCTTCTGGTTTTTTGTTTTGTTTTTGTTTTGTTTTAGCAGATGTTCTACATATGACATTACTTGGATTTTATTGCTTATAATATTAACAAAATTAAGTACATAAAACAAACAGAAAGAAGGCATTGGCCTGGATTACCCTCTTGAAGTAAAACTGCTATCGGGGGTGCAGTTGTAGGGGAGGAAAGTTCCCTGTAGGTGTGACTGCCCTGGGACCATTGGAGGAGAAGATCAGTAGAAAAGAGAATTCAGATTCATACTTATTTCTTTTTGAAGAATCTCTATAGTACAGGAGGTGGGACATTGTGATTGTGATGTTCTTTGCACATACTGCAGCCTTCTTCCCCTAGCCCCCCAGGGTCTCTGTACTCACATAGGGTCTCTTTGGGTGTGTCTATACTGCAAAGAAAACTCCATGGCACTGAATCTCAGAGCCTGGGTCAATTGATTGGGCTTATGGGGCTAAAAAGAGCAGTAGGTGTTCGGGCTCCAGCTGGAGCCCAGACTCCGAGACCCTCTCCTGTTGCTAGGTTTCTTCGGCACAGAAGGGTAAGAGCTCAGTGTAAGGTTCCATCTATGCATGGAGCTGGGGGATGACCTTTCCCATTGTTTGTTTGAAAAAACAAATGTTTTCCTGAAGTCTAGTATCAGCAGGCATAGTTGAATGCAGCTCTACAATGCAGTAACAATACTTTTTTGTGTATCAAAGCAGATCACTTTGACAAACGCTCTCAGTGATATATCAATCTGCAGATTCCCTATATGGAAGGGAAGTGCTGCTGGATTACAGAAGTGTGAGAACATTATGAATTTTACTGTTATGAACAACACATCAAGAGGGGACAGAGGTGCCAACTTTGCCTTTTCCTGGGGGTGTGCTGGATCCCCATTCCGCGCCGACCCCCTGCTCTGCCTCTGTTCCTCCCTTTACCTCTCCTGCACGCTGCTGAACAGCTGATCAGGTAGGCGGGAGGTGCTGGGAGGGAGGGGAAGAGCTGATTGGCGGGGCCCAGGTGGGTGGTGCTGGGGAGGTGCGGGGAAGAGGAGCTGATCTGTGGGGCTGCCACTGGGTGCTGAGCACCCACTACTTTTTTTTTCCATGGGTGTTCCAGCCCTGGAGTATGTTAGGATATAGATATTCAGGCCTGTCTGTAAAGGCCTATACTTTAAGAATTTAGGTGCATTCTTATCACTTAGATAGTTATAGAGGTATAAAAGAGAGAATCAAAATCACTGTCTGTCTGTGTAAGGGCCTTCTCTTACTGTGACAGTCTGAGGCCTGGTTCTTGGGCTAAGGCCTTCGGCTAAGCAGCAGAGGCCAGCCATAAACTGGGAAGTGTATGGTCACAGCCTCACATTCCAAACTAGTCACATTGCCAAGGAATGTAGTGAAGGCCAAACCTATAAGTGGGTTTAAAAACAAATAAACAAAAAAACAACTAAAAAGAAATTCATGGAGGATTGGTCCATCAATAGCTATTAGCCAAGATGGTCAGGGAAGCAATCCCATGGGCTGGGTGTCACTAAGCTTCTGAGTGCCAGATGCTGGACCTGGACAAGATGGGATGGATCACTTGATAATTGCCTTGTTCTGTTCATTCCCTTTGATGCTTCTGTCAGCAGACAGGATACTGGGCTAGACAGACCATTGGTCTGAACTAGTATGGCTGTTCTTACATAAACTAGCTTTAATAATATATGTCTACATGTGCTGCAATCACACTCCCCACTTGCCCTGTAGACATACTTTTATAGAGACTGAAGTTCTCTATCTCTACAGGAAACAGAGTTCTGGTAGTAGCATTCCTCAATAGTATCCCATTAGTGTGCCTTAACCTAAAGTGGGATTACTCCAAAGAGACAGACAATTCGTTCTGCATGACCTTTCTACTGTCAACAAATTAGTTCTTAAGACAATGGTTGGTGTGATGTCACATGGACACTTCTGCACTAGGAAAGGGATGGCAACAAACCTGATCAAAGTTCAATAAAACTGTGATATACCAGGGTACAAGCCAGACTAATGAGCAGCTACTGTAGTGCCTAGGCCTCTCCTGGACAATACAGGTTGTATAAGGTCTGTCAGTCCTTTAAAAGGAAGAATATGCAGATACAACTTGCCACTCAACATGGAGTTTCCCAGACACTTCAATTTAAACACACTGGATTAGATAAAACAAGTTTATTAACTACAAAGATTCAGATTAAGTAAATACAAGTAGTGAGGCATAAAATCAGAAATGGTTAAAAGAAAAATAAAGATAAAACTCAACAGGTGCCTAATTTAACTATGTTAAAGTTTTCTCACTGCATGCTTTCAGCAGTGTTACTGACCAAGTTTCTTAGGTCAAGACCCCTCTCCCAGTCCTTTGTCCTTTCAGCTACAGGTTTCAGAGTGGGCCAAGAGAGGGGTTTCTTGGGGAGTCTGTCCCTTACTTTTATAGTCCTATCCCCCCCTCTGAGAAGCATTGCCAACTGGGAGCAAGGTGACAGGGAGTCTGTGTGGAAGGGAACTCCATGCTGTTTCTTTATTAAGATGGAAAACAAGAGCCACTTACAAGGTAGTAGTCATCAGCCTGCCCTTGGTTTCTGAGGAATTGATCTGGCCACTCTCCCTACATCTCTGAAAAACATATTTTTATCATGATCTCAGCCTATGTTTATAGCTTCACCTATAACACTGCTACATGCATTTTGCCATGCTATTATTGATCAGCAAGTTATGAGCTTTTAAATGATCCCTCCCAAGAGATACCTTGTACAAAAATTACAATAGCGTGTAGGGTGTGAACACAGGTACGTTCCATCACAATCATATAATCACTTCCTTTTGCAAAAATCTGGTTTTGGAAACAGATCTCCCGTAAAACTCAGCCAAGCCAAGCGATCCTGTGACTGCGGTCAGGCTCACCGCCCCAGCCGCTCTGCGGGCCGCACAGGGCGTGGCCTTGGGTTAGGCAGGAGCTGCAAAGCCCAGGTGCCCAACAGATTATTTAACCCTGTAAGAAATAAAGCGAGCGGCCTGTGTATCTGCACGAAACACAACCCTCCCCTTTTGCAACTGGGTTCAGAAACGGGAGCGAGAGCAGTTTGTGCTGATACACCGGCCGGGCGCCAGAAACGGGGGCTCTACCCGCTCCCGCGGGGCAGGGGCGGCGCGGAGGAGCCCGGCGCCAACGGCCTGTAGGGGGCAGTACAGGCCCGGTCCCTGCGCGATGTGCCGCCTCCAGCCTCGCTGGGGTGTCCTTTGCCTCTGCCACAGCACCGCCTGGGCAGGGCGAGCAGACCCCGTCCCCTACGCCAACAACCGCGCACCGTGCGCAAACTGCGCATGCGCAAACTAAGTAAGAGGGTAAAAGGCACGACCGATCTCCGGTCGCTCGGTTTCCGCAGCGGACTGTCAAACGTAAAACGAACGCCTGCCTCCTTTGTTACGTCACGCGTATCCCGGCCCGCCTATCCAATCAGAAGCCGTTGTGTCGCGGCGCCAAACTGGAAAGGAGGGGGCGTGGTAGGAAAGGCGCAGGCCCCGCCTTCAGCCCGGGGACTGGAGTTCGGGCTCCCCGCGCCCCCTTCCGGGGCTTCCCTGTCACGTGGCAAGGGAGCGGCTTTTGCAGCGTAAGGGGCCGGGGGAGCTATGCCTAGTAGGAAGGTACTACCGGCCGGCGTGAGAGCGCGAGTTGTGCGGGGCGGCCGCGGGGCCTCCGTGCCGGGGCCCTGAGGGAGGGCGAGGGAGGACTGGAGTCAGTCTCGCAGTGATCTGGCGCCAGGGCCATGTTAGCTTCCGTTTGTACAGCGCCTAGCACAGTGGGCCTCATTCGGTACCGTTATTGGTTTGTTGTATAGGGGGCCCCTAGGTACATAAGGGAGCTTTGGTGCACAGGGTGTACGGGGCTGGTGAAATACAAATATTAAAGATCCAGGGGGAGCTAAATTGCATGGGCAGCTCAGCGTGGACCCCCTCCAGAGGAAGAGAAGAGAAAGCATTGTTTGCTATTTGAACGTCTTATACACAGGGCATGCACGCCTGTCAGTTTCCCCATTTGTAATATGGGGATAAAGATGCTGATGTCCTTTGTAAAGCACTTTGAGATCTACAGAAGAAAAGCAGTAGGCAAGAGCTGGCTATTACTGTGTTAGCTGCCTGCAGCATATTTGTCTTTAGAGAGGGATGGTGGACAAAAGTGAAGAACCCTAGCTGTTGTGGGATCTTTGGCATTTGCAGTGCCTATGCTTACTGTTAACCTCTGATAAGTTGTAGAGTGGTTTTACAAGAGAACTTGGAGCCATGGCCCCCTGAATTCTGATCATGGCATTATCATTAACAGACACCATACTTGTGCAAATGTGCACGTGCTTAACTTTAACTTCAGTTTCAGATGGTGTCTGTGTGTGGGCCTAAAGTTAAGCACATGCAGAAGTGTTTGCGGAATTGGAAAACAACTGACCGGCTGTCCCAATATGCTGCTAATGCCGTTGGCATAGCCCAGTGTCTCTCAAATTTTTTTACTGGTGACCCCTTTCACATAACAAGTCTCTGAGTGCGACTCCCCCCCCTCCCCCCTTATAAATTAAAAACACTTTAACACCATTATAAATGCTGGAGGCAAAGTGAGGTTTGGGGTGGAGGTTGACAGCTTGTGACCCTCCATGTAATACCTCATGACCCCCTGAGGGGTCCCAACTCCCAGCTTGAGAACCCCTGGCATAGCCAAAGTGTAACAGCATTTTGCCTGAAAATGATGGTTCTACTATATCAGGGGTTCTCAAACTTCATTGCACCGCAACCCCCTTCTGACAACAAAAACTACTACAAGACCACAGGAGGGGGGACCGAAGCCTGAGTCCACCTAATTCCCACTGCCCCGGGTGCGGGAGCCAAAGCTCAAGCCCCACTGCCTTGGGTGGGGAAGGGGTCAAAGCCAAAGCCCAAGGGCTTCAGTCCCAGCCAGGTGCCTGTAACATGAATCCTGCCACCCATGGCTGAATCCCTCAGGCTTCAGCCCCGAGCCCCAGCAAGTCTAAGTCAGGCCTGGTGACCCCATTAAAATGTGGTTGTGACCCACTTTGGGATCCTGACCCACAGTTTGAGAACTGCTGTACTATATGTTCCTTTCAGAGGTACTTAATGATCATGTCCAAATAGCAGACAGTCTTCTCCTGTCCCCCCCAACCCCGCATAGGTGTCCAGGTTAATACTTTTCCCCATCATAATAAACAAGTCTTGTAACATTTCCCTGGCCCTCTGTGTGGAAGCTGACTGTTCCCATGTTTAGGTCTAGAAAACTGCAGTGCTCACTAACCACCTGAGTGGATTTTCTTTTCTTTTATTGGAATCCACAGAAAAAAAAAATTCTTACAGGACAGAATATCATTCATCCGGAAGCTAAAACCTTGCAAAAAACTCTCCAGCTATAGGTCTCTCTTCTGGAATTTTAATATAGTTCTTCACATTTCCAGCCTCTCTCTCTGGTTGTGGCCAAGAGGGCTAATGCAATTCTTGGATGTATTAATAGGATAATATTAAGTAGGCCTAGAAAGAGTATATTTTCTCTGTATTGGCATTGGCGTGATTTCTGTTTGGATGTTGTGTCCAGTTTTGATGTCAACAAAGTAGGAGGTTGGTAATGTACCCTTAAATTTTATTTAAAGTGAATTTAGTAATGCTGTATTACACCATTGTGGGTTCAACTCTGGTGGCTACAGTATCAAGCTCAACAGAGTGAAAGTCACTTCTGCTACCTCCTTCAGATTTAGAGACGCTAGGAACCAGGGGCAGCTCCAGGCACCAGCGCTCCAAGCACGTGCCTGGGGCGGCAACCACGGTGGGCAGCGTGCCGGTCGCTGTGAGGGCGGCAGTCAGGCAGCCTTCGGCGGCATGCCTGCGGGAGGTCCGTTGGTCCTGTGGCTTCGGTGGCGCTTCGGCGGCGGGTACGCCAAAAGCGTGGGACTGGTGGACCGCCTGCAGGCATGCTGCCGAAGGCCCGCTTGACTGCCGTGCTTGGGGCGGCAAAAAACATAGAGCCACCCCTGCTAGGAACGCATAAAGACTGAGGATAGTGACCACACATACATTTATAAGTACCAGGTCTAGTCTGTTTTATTAATTTTATTAAAGTTACGATAAGGTTATGATTACCCAAGCGTATAGAAATCCTATTAAGTACTATACAAAAGTTACAAATATAGTTATACTCACATCCTTAGTTACACATCCTTAGTGATACTCTTAAGGTCTGATGACTGCCTTACCAATTAATCAGTAGGGGCATGGTTCCTGCTAGATTTTTTTTTTTCCCACAGGGAACTCATTTTACTTAGTTTGGAAGCCCTCTTTTATCTTGTGATTCTGACTATACCGAACAGTTGGTGCATGTGCATGAAGGTGTCCACCTTCTTTTACTTTATTTGTATTGTGTCCCCCCAAGAATATTGAGGTACCCTATTTTTCATATGTTGTGTATAGTTCCTTTTATACTTATTAGCATTGACAGACAACCTGTATCCTGCCACTAAGGCACATGTTAGAAAAAAATGTGCCTCTAGGGCATTTTGTGATCTAAAATAAATCTTGTGGCTAATTTTTCAAAATGCCACTAGTAATACATCTATTCCCATAATTCTGTGGCATAGGGTCATTCTTTGGTTGCTTACTTATGTCAAGCATTTCTTAAACCTATGGCCTAGTATTGCTAAGCCAAAATCTTACAGGCCTTACTTGTAGGCCTTGCATTTCAGCTCTACTTACTTAGAAGTGATAAGTGTATTAGATATCTAACTACTAATCAATCTTATACTTCTACAGTCTAAATCTATTTAGCATACAATGATTATATATAACATGACATTCACAATAAATGTCAATTACTTCATTTTATCATTCTACAGTAAATTGGAAAGGGTTCAGAGAAGAGCTATGAGAATGATTAAAAAATTGGAAAATGTCTTACAGTGAACATGCTGTTTACAGTCTGCTGAATAAAGAGATAGTTAAGGGGTGACTTGATCAGTCTTTAGGAAGGTACATGGGAACAGAAAATTAATAATGGTTAAAGCTAAGATTTTGTCTTGGTTATTTTTAGTAAAAGTTACAGACAGGTCACAGGCAATGAACAAAAATTCATGGAAGCTGTGACCTGTTTGTGAAGTTTGGTTCCATGGTTTTCCCCACCACCGTGGTGGCTGGGAGTGTGGGGCCGGTTTACCCTGCGCCCACAGCAGCTGGGAGCTGCAGGGTGATCATATTTACCAAAGACAAAATGGGACACCCCCAGCCGCTCACCCGAGGTGGCCCCCTCCCCTCCCTCCATGCGAGGCTGTCGTCTGTCGATGGAACCCTGAGGAGGGACACCTTAGGAGTCTGTCAGCTGTCATAAGAACATAAGAACAGCCGTACCGGGTTAGACCAAAGGTCCATCTAGCCCAGTATCCTGTCTACCTACAGTGGCCAATGCCAGGTGCCCCAGAGGGAGTGAACCTAACAGGCAATGATCAAGTAATCTCTCTCCTGCCATCCATCTCCATCCTCTGACAAACAGAGGCTAGGGACACCATTCCTTACCCATCCTGGCTAATAGCCATTAATGGACTGCACCTCCATGAATTCATCCAGTTCTCTTTTAAACGGTGTTATAGTCCTAGCCTGTCGCTGGAATTCTGCCAGGGCCCCGCTGGCTGCCAGCTCCAAAGTCCTGCAGCCCCTGGGGTTGAAGCAGAGAATTTCAGGGAGGTCTCTGGAAGTCATGGATTCTGTGACTTCCATGACCTCTGTGACATAAACGTAGCCTTACAAATGGTCTCTTCAACCTAGCAGAGGAAGGTATAACACAATCCAAAGGCTGGAAGTTGAAGCTAGGCAAATTCTCACTAGACATAAGACATGAGTGGTAGATTCTCCATCACTAGAAACTTTTAAATTAAGATTGGATGTTTTTCTGAAGGAGATGCTCTTGTTCAAACAGGAATTAATTCAGGGAAGTTTATGGCCTGTGTTATGCAGGAGGTCAGACCATAATTGATCAGTGATGGAATGAAATAGAGGATGGAATGAAATAGATTTTAAATAAAGAGCTAAGGAAGGGTGGATGGCACACAATAACAGGGAGGCTGTTCTAAGAGCAAGGGCAATAGTTTCATTCATCTGGAAAACAAAATTTTGACTATTCTGGAAGGGCTTAAGATGCAACCTTGCAGTTGAGTTTGAGGAAAAACAATTTTTTTATTAATAGTTGGTAGTTTTGATAAGTTAATTCCTTTTCAGAAACCCACTGGTACTCTATTTTTAGCCTCATGCACTGTATTGTGTGCTTGTGTGTGTGGGTTTTGGGCACCAAGGGGAAAATAAAGGTGTGCAGATTAACTGCCATACTAGAGTTTTAGTTTTGCTTCCCTCCCATCTTCCCCTCCCACTCCCAACATCAAAGGTCTCTTCTAACTCTGAAGGTATTCTGGTGATCTTAAGTTGTGACCTGCACAGGGCACCCTACCTTTACCCTTTCATGGGATCAGGGCATAACCTGGTTAATTAATTTAGGCACCCCTACCTTTTCTTAGTACCTAGGGCTCAGGGCAAAAGGCACCTGCCCTTATCCAGTTCCTAGGGCTCAGGGCGTAATCTTCTGCAGTTTGCAGGTCCTTTTACCAATGAAAGAGCCTTACACGGTAATATCCATAACCTCTATTTATTAACAGTTACCAAAACGGAATACGCTCGCTACGCTTACAATGCTCACCACTCCCAATAAGGCAGACAAACTTTTCTTGGTGGCCAGTCAAGATTAGATCATCCAGGGCACCAGCTTCTGCACAGTGTGATTGCCAGGGTGTTGAAGTCTAACAGCTTTGATCTTGGGCTGTGTCCTGGAGTTAGGTTTCAAAGAACTTCCTTTTGGACCCAAGTTTATATAGTTAAAACTTGTGTCCTCCTTAGCTATACCTTAACCAATCATTTAAAACTAAAATACCACAAGATTGTATTTTTCACCACTCCTAGCCCACTACAAAACGATTCTTTAACTCATGATTGCGCGGCACCTTAGTTTAATTAAATCTCGCAAAATTAGTTATGCAACAGACAAACAATGAAAGAATCAGACAGAGACCATACAGATAAAACATAGAGAAGTAGGGGTCATAAAGGCAAAACAATAGGAGTATAGACTTCATAATCACGACTGTTGATAAGTGGTTCCTTGCCAGACGGAATACAATCAAACAACGTTTTCTTTAACCATCTTAAGAGCTGTTTCTTTATCTGGTGATGGTGGATGCCATTCGGACGGGAGCGCCGCCTTAACACCCCGATATCACATTGTTTTGATGCAATGTGAGGATGTGACTCTGCTTCTTAGCTTATGGCTGCCGCTGTCCTACTGCGGCTGCTGCTGCTTACTGCAGAAAAGGGCTTCAGACCTTACAAAGTACTGGTGGATTGTATCTAGATTTTATAAAATATTTGGTCCTTAATACAGACATTGCTGCTATGAATTTGGGAAGGACTTCTATTGGAATATTTATTCCCGGTTAAGGATGGGGGGAGGGAGAGAGAGAAGATTTAGGCACTTAACATTTAAGATAATTTAATTAAATTTTTGTTTATAAAACAGTGACCTGGATATCCCGTGTACAATCTAAAACTGTAATTATTCCAAACTCATAGTTTCATAGGGTTTAAGGCCAGCAAAGACTGTTATACAGGAGCTCAGACTAGATCTATCTCAAGCAATTACATTTTGCCCAGCTATCTCAATATTAAGACCAAATACTTTGGTTAGACCAGGTCCACGCTGTAGACTTACGTTGGTATAACTACATTGCTTGTGGGTGTAAAAAATCCACACCACTGAGCAACGTGGTTATACCCCAGCATAGATAGTGCTGTGTCAACAGGAGGGCTTCTTCCATCAACAGAGCTCCCGAAGTTCTCACGGGTGAATTAACTGCTGACAACTCTCTGTACAACTTCAGAGTACTGGTCCACCCCTTCTGGTGTCCTCTCTCCAGCTGTGGACGATCTCTGATGCTTCAGAGGAGGGTGGGAGGGTTGGGAGGAGATGGAGACAAACAAAGCAACCTAGTTACATCTGGACAATTGTGCATTGGGTGAAAAAAATCCTTTGGCCTGGTCCACACTAACCCCCCACTTTGAGCTAAGATACGCAACTTCAGCTACGTGAATAACGTAGCTGAAGTCGAAGTACCTTAGTTCGAACTTACCGCGGGTCCAGACGCGGCAGGCAGGCTCCCCTGTCGACTCCGCGTACTCCTCTCGCGGAGCAGGAGTGTCGACGGCGAGCACTTCCGGGATCAATTTATCGCATCTAGACAAGACGTGATAAATCGAACCCAGAAGATCGATTGCTCACCGCTGGACCCGGAGGTAAGTATAGACGTACCCTTTGTGTCCCCTGCAAGTGACCAGATGAAGCATGAGATTTGATTACAGTTAAGGCTCTGTGTTTGTCATGGATTCCGTGTCTTCTGCAGCAGCCCTGTGCGGCTGGCCCAGGAGCCGCCTGAGCAGCTCAGGCAGCCCCCGGGCCAGGTGCACTGGCTGCTGCTGGGGCAGTCTCGGGGGGGGGGGTGGCTTTGCCCCCCAGCAACAGGAGTTTGGGTGTGGGAGGGTCAGGGCTTGGGGTGTGGGGTGGTGCTTACCTTGAGGGGGGGCTCCCCTCTCTCAGCTCCCTTAGATCTAATTGGAGCTGCAGAACCGGGGCAGAGCGGAAGAAGCAACTGGAGCTAGGGAGCTGCAGTCGCCGCTTTCCAGGAGCTGGGTAGGGAGCCCAGCCCAGCATCTGCGGCGCCCCCCAGGCTGCGACTCGCCCCCCTCCCCCTGAGCACCTGTGCCCCCTCACCAGCACCCATGGCACCCCCCCAAGCACCTACGCCCCTCTCATCAGCACTGTGGTGCCTCCCCCAATTCCCCCCCCCCCCACGTTTTAGTCAGGGGTATTTTTAGTAAAAGTCATGGACAGGTCACGGGCCATGAATTTTTGTTTATTGACCGTGACCTGTCCATGACTTTTACTAAAAATATTTGTGACTAAAACGTAGTCATTATCTTAATGAAGAATTGCAAGTTTTATGGACATACTCAGGCACAGTGGGCAATTCTGTTCTTCCCAGGGCCCATGAAGGAAGGGAACTTGTAGAGTCATGAATTACAAGGCCAGATAAGACCACCATGAACATCTAGCCTGACTCCCTGCACACAAACCTCATAGAATTTCTCCCAGAGTTCTATTAAAGCAGTCTTTTACAAAGATAGCTAGTCCTATCTTAAAGATTGTATGATGGTGAGCCAACCACTCCCTTGGTGAGCTGTTCCGATGTTTAATTACCCTCAGCTAGGAAATTGCATCTTATTTCAAGGATAAATTTGTCTAACTTCAACTCCCAGCCACTGGATCTTGTCAGCAACATTGAAAAGCTTCCCACTGTCAGGTGTGTTTTTCAGCTTGTAAGTACCGCTACACAGTGATCAAATCACCTCTCATCTTTCTTTTGATGAGCTGAATAAATTGAGCTCCTTAAACCTCACATCATAAGGCTTGTTTTACAGCCCCTGGATAATTTTTGTGGCCTTCTTTTCAATTATCTTCAGTATACCCACATCCTTCTTGAAACATGGATCTTAGAACTGGACTCAGTGTTCTTACCAATGCTTCGTACCAGGGCATTGTACTTGATATACTTTTATATGTACAGGGATTGCACTAACTCTTTTTACCACAGTATAATTCTGAGAGCTCTTGCTGAGATGATTATCTCTGACACCTAAATCTTTCTCTGAATTATTGCTTCTAAGGTAGTATCCTGTGAGTATAACCTGTGTTATTGATGCCCAAATGTATTGCTTTGCATTTGGCTGTATTAAAATTAATTTTTTTGGATTGTGACCATTAACCAGGCAATTCAGATAATTCTGTAACAGTAACCTGTCGTCCTCATTATTTACTACTCTGCTATCTTTATCATCTGTAAACTTTACCAGCAAAGATTTTGTATCCTCTAGATAATTGATACAATTGTTAAATGTCATTGGACCAAGAGTCAATCCCTGAGGAACTCTACTAGAAACAGCCCTATCAATTGGTATCTCTCTACTAACAGCTACATTTTGAGATCTGTCAGCCAGTTTTAATCCATCTAATGTGTACTCTAATTCCATATAATGCAAGTTTTTAATGAGTGTCATATAGTATGGAGTGAAATGCCTTGGAGAAATCCAAGTATACTGTATCATCAGTTATCTTTATCAAATAGATTTGTAATCTTATCAAAAACACAGCAGTTTTGTGTGATAAGATGTATCCTTCATGGGGTCATGTTGGCTAGCATTAATTATATTTTAGCTTCTAATTCTCTGTTGATGGAGTCCTGAATTAACCACCCCATTATTTTATCTGGGATTGACGTCAGGCTAATCTGTCTATAGTTCCCTGGGTCATCCCTTTTACCCTTTTTAAATATTGGAACTACGTTGACAGTCCTCCAATCCTCTGGAAGTTCCCCCGTTTTCCAAGATTTGTTAAAAATTAACACTAGTAGTTCAGAGAACTCCTCAGATAACTTCCACTCAAGAGTCTTAAAGGAACTATCAGGGCCTGTTGATTTGAAAATGTTTAAGTTTAACAGATGCTATCTCATATCTTCCATTGTTACAGATGATAAACTTTCTATTCCATCCACCACATCGTATGAGATGGTTACATCCTCTTGCTTCATTCCAAATTCAGAACAGAAATAGCTATTTAATATTTCTGCCTTTTTCTACTTCACTGTTTACAGTTTTATTATCTGTATTTAGCAATGGATCTATACTTGACCTGTCACCTGGGATTTTTCTTGTTTCTAATATGTTTTTAAAATGCCTTCTTATTATCTTTAACCCAATTGGCCATTGATATTTCATTTATTCCTTCCCTTCTCTGTTGCCTACATTTTTTTTTAATTTGTATTTATTGTCATTTACGTCTCCTTTTTTCCATTCTGTATATATACCCTTTTTCTGTCTTATTGCCACTTCCACATCTCCTTTTAACAATGATGGTTTCTTGCCCAGCATAACTTTTTTTGTGTCTGTGGAATCATGGCTTTTTGGGCATGCGGTAGGATATTTATCTTGAAACAGATTAATATAATCCAAATACTCTCATCTGATGATGATCATCACAACTTTGTTGTTGGTGAGATGAGAGCACTTTTCTCTTGAAATCCCAAGCAGCACTGGTATTTAGTAATAATAATATTTTGCATTTAAAGGGCTTCATTGTTCTAGGTGCCTTACAGACATGAAGATGTGATTGTAGAATTCTTGGTGCCGCAATCTTAAACCCCAATTCTGCATTGTAAAATGAGTGTGCCGACTAATGAAACCATGGCGAGCTCCACTGGGTCTCTGCAAATGCAGTAGGCTGCCCTTTCATTGTACACTGCCGAGTGAGGGCATAAGTGCCTAGTCCTGCCAACTCTTGATTGCATAATTAGTCCTTACCTATGCAAGTGACCCATTGATTTCACTGGGGCTGCCTGTATGAGTAAAAGTTTACAGTGTCAGGTCTTAAGCATGTGTTGAGAAATGGCTTCATCTGAGGAGTCTAATTTACATTTGGCAGAAGTCCTTGGTTTCAGTGGTCAAAATAAGATTATGAACCTATTGTTGTATGTAAAGTTGTCTATATTGAATTTCTTATGTAATTTGTATCTCTTCAAAGGATTTAAAAACCATAGTCTTCAAAAATATTGATTTTAAATCTTCAGGCTCCCAAGATCTTAATTCTGTTTTTTGGATAGCCTGGTAAAAATTGAGACCCCATTAATCTATGTATACCTAAAGTATCACTTCACTCCCCCTATGAGCTTGTTCATTCTGGTACAAACTTTAAAGTGACACAAACAACTTTAAATCACAGTTCTCTGAAATATATTTAAACTTACTAGTGTTACAAACAACACCTAAGATAACTGGGAGGGGAGGATAACTTATCTTTTCGCTTTTTGCCTCTGGTTAGTTTACTTAGTGCATTATGACAGCAGGTGCAGTATATTATGTGTTACTGTTTTTGTTTGTTTGTTATTTAACATATATAATATTACCATGCCGGGGATGGCATGGTATTTACCAGAGGTGAGTTTTCTAGGTAAAATCATGAGAACTAATTAGTATGAGTTTACGGCATTTTCTATTTTAAAAATTGTTTCATTAATGCGCATCACATTACGCTTAGTTTTAATTAAACATTCAAATTAGCTACATAAGACTTCTAGATTAATTTAGGGTTGTACAAAGAAAAAGTAAAACCCAGTAGGCATAAAACTAATATATGTAATTATAATACTGAACATCAGAATGTCTGTATACAGTTTGGTTGAGTATTTTCTCATGTAAGTTATACATATCATGACTCATATTTCAGTTTTCAATATTCTATAAACAAATGAAACATTTTTGAATATATGAAAATGACAATAATGCAGTGTTGTAGGCTTGAAACATTAAGCAATCAGAAGCATGCAGAGTTGCAGACTACCTGTCCAGGTCCATTTGGCCATGCAGCATTCTGTAGCAGAAGGCCAACTTTCATTTGGTGGGTAAACTGACTCCGTTCTTCAGTCTTGAATGGATGTATTCAAAGTTTGAAAAAAATTATTCCATGCTTGCTGAACATTTTGGACACTGATGCAATTATTTCCCCCGATTTCCTGATTTAAACCAGGTTTAAGACAGTATCTACAGTGCTCTCTGTTAAACTAGTTTTTCCTGAGAAATTGCCAGCCCTGTGCCCATAGATCTTGATCAGGATTGGGGCCTTATGTTGGGCACTGTACAAATGTGGATAGGAATTTTTCACACCATAGTAAGTTGAGAACCTAAAAGTCCTGAAAAGTTTGGGTTTTCCCCCCCTCTTTCATGTAGCACAGGGGTCGGCAACCTTTCAGAAATGGTGTGCCGAGTCTTCATTTATTCACTCTAATTTAAGGTTTTGCGTGCCAATCATACATTTTAACGTTTTTTAGAAGGTCTCTTTCTATAAGTTTATAATATATAACTAAACTATTGTTGTATGTAAAGTAAATAAGGTTTTTAAAATGTTTAAGAAGCTTCATTTAAAATTAAATTAAAATGCAGAGCCCCCCAGACCGGTGGCCAGGACCCGGGCAGTGTGAGTGCCACTGAAAATCATCTCGTGTGCCGTTTTCGGCACGTGTGCTATAGGTTGCCTACCCCTGATGTAGCAACATGGCAAGAGAAGTATTTTTAAGAAAAATGTGATTGTAAAACCACAGGCTAGTAGAACAGGGACTCAAATGGGGGCAGGAGCAGTGTAGTACTTTTCATTGCTTCTAACTTTTTAAAAAAATATTGGCTAAATTGAAATTTGACAATATTCCCTCTTGGTTGTGCAGTGACTTAGCTCGAATATCCCCAGGAAGCTGTATGTTATCCTTTCTAGAGAAGTGAGAGGCTAGCCTTGCATGGCTGCAGTCCTGTAACACCTTTTGTAGGCCATAACTTGTGTCAGAAAAATTCAGTATGCAAAACTGCAGCTAGAATTTTCAAAAGCGCTTAACTACCAATCAGACACCAAAACAACAAGCCACAGTTTCCAAAGAGTTCAGCACATAAGTTTTCAATAAAGCTTAATATCCAGTCCCTAGCTATGTGTGCTGAGCACTTGAAAGTCTGCTTCTGCACTCTTTCAAAAATATGGCTCTCAGGACCTGACTGCTACCCTTCCTTAATGAGTAATCCCTTTGAGAACTCTTGATGTCACTGTTGATAACAGAATAATGAGTTGCAAGATCAGGCCCTGATGGCTGCATTTTTGAAATCGCTCAGAGGCAGACTTTCAAGTGCTCAACACTCATAACTGGAGATAAGGTTTTCAACAGAGCTTAGCACCCAGTGTACTAAACTTTTTTGAAACTGTGACCACTCATTTTGGTGATCTTGTCATCCTTTCTTCTGTGACTGATTGCTTCTATTCACAGTCAAGGTCAGGCTATGGGAACTAGAACTGAAAAGGTGATTACCTTACTTTTTCAGTGGGACAGCTCACAGAGTTAAGTACTACTCAGAGTGAATATAGGTGGGAGAATTAGACACTCTGTGAGGGCTTGTCTACACTACCAAGTTTTGTCAACAAAACTTATGTCGACACCCAAAAGTCAACAAAACAAAAAGCGACAAAGGGTGTTCACACTTGCTCCCTCTGTCGACAGATCATGTCCACATTGGGGACACCATCATTGACAGGGTGAGCATTGCACCATGAGTATGTATCCCACAGTGCAGTGTTGTGGGAAGGAAGAGCTGATCACTGTGCATCTTGGGCTTCTCTGTGGGTTCTCCTACAGCCCCCTCAGCTCCGAGAGCAGCATCATGAGTAGCTCTGTGAGCTCTCCATGCTGAGGAATGGCAAAGCAGCACAGCAGTCTGTCCCCGTCTGCCTGCTGCTGTGTTCCTAGTGCCGTGCAGAACAGGAGCATTCCAATGATTTGCCCTTTGTTTGTTCAAACAGAACAGCACACATACTTCCAGGAGCTTTGAAAGGGGAGGGGCGCATGCCTGAGTGTAGCAGAGATCAAAACACTGAGCAGAGCAATCAGGGCAGGCATTGTGAGATCCTGGCATAAGCCAGTTCTGTGGACAAAACAATCAGCAGTGTCTACACTGACTCTTTATGGATAATAAAGGGAGGGGAAAAGACAAGTCTCTCGTAGGGGTGGGAGTTTTTTGTCACCAAAACTGGGCGTTTTTTGCTACAAAAGTCCCATTGTAGTGTGTACCTCTTGCTTTTTGTCACCAAAAAGCAGTTTTTGGCAACAAAACTTGGTAGTGTAGACAAGGCCTGAGTAATCCTTATGCAAGTAGTTCTGCTAACTTCAGTGGGATTGTTTGCTAACAATTTACTTGGCACGAGTAAAAGTTTGCAGAATTGGGTTCTTGTTTTGACACTAGCAGCATTGGAGTTCTATATTAAGGGTTATTCAACCATTCTGCCTCATGCTTGATCCTGATTACATTCTGACTTGGTTGTGTTTAATCATTATGTACTTGCTGAATTTTCAGTTCTTGCTCTTATAGACTGGCTGACCATTTACCTCACTGGAAATGATCATAAGAGTGATGGCTGCAGGATTAGCTTCTAAATCGGTTACACAGGGGGACCGAATATGATTCCACTTAAATAAATGGCAGTACGACCTTTTACTTCAATAGAAGGAACAATCCCAGAGACAGAATCGAATGCCTTTCTGAATGGAAGGCAGCAAATATTTTCCATTAAAGAAAGCCATCAAACATAAGCACTTTCTCTGTTTTTTTTAATGTATGTATTCAGAGGCCATCTTTTGTCTTCAGAAGTTCTGTTCATTGTACTGATTTTTTTAACATAATTTTTTGAGCTGTAATAAAATTTGATTTTATGAAGAACACATTGCGTCTTTTAAATTTAGCTCTCTTGAGCCTGATTCAGTGACTTTTCATGCCAGATGTTCTGTTTCTTTATGCATAATGTTCACAAATTACGCAAGACGTTATTGATGTGTCCAATTTTCATGCCAGAGAGAAAAATAACTAATTTTATTGCAATTTTGTGACTAAAGAATAAGAGAATTCACTGTTGCTGCTGTATTTCTTTTGGGTACAATGTGTCCTCAGGATTAACTTTGTTACAGATATTTAGAATGGGGTGAAAACAGGGAGAAACTGGACTCTTAAACTACTATTTTAATTCTCATTTGTTTTCACCTGTCTTAAAATCTGAATCAGACTGGGGTGGGGAGGAAAGAAACAAAACCATTAAAATTTCCCAGTCCTGTAGCCTTTCATATATATATATATATATAACACACACCTTGGGCAGAGTTCTGAGGGCCTAGGAACTAGATCTCTTTAATTTAGTGATCATTCCAGGGGCTGCAAAACTAAAACAATTACAAGTTGTTGTACTAACTTGTAGCAAGATATGTGTTAAGACCCTAGTGTAGACAGGGCAATATGAATCTTAATCTATGATAGCTGTTAAGGGTCAGCCCTACTATAGAGAGCAGTATGACTACACCGCAATAAAGGACCCATGGTTGGCCTGGGTCAGCTGACTTAGACTTGTGGGGCTCAGGCTGCAGGGCTATAAAATTGCAGTGTAGAGATTTGGACCTGGACTCTGAGACCCTGCAAGAGGTCTCCGAGCCTGGTCCCGGACCCAAATGTCTGCACTGCAGTTTTATAGCCCTGCAGCCCCAGCTCGAGTCAGCTGATCCAGGCCAACTATGGCTGTGTCTCCGATCTTTTATTGGAGTGTAGACGCACCCTAAGATTTCTCTCAACTGGCATGTTAAAACTACAACTTGCCTTCTCTATTTTAGCGTATATGTTTTAAAACACATCTTTTCTTCCTATTGTAGACATGGCCTCTGCATATACCCTAACTACCTCTCTGGGGAGAGCAGAGTATGCTTTATAAAGTAGCAGTTATACTGCATAGTCTCATTCTTGCATGCTACTCCCTACTCAACCATGAAGTACCAACCACCTCTTCTTCTTCTGCTCTTACAGCTTCCCTACTCCATTGTATTTTTATTTTCTTCCCCCCGTGCTACATATCAGATGAAAGCATAGGGGTTCTGTGTGCCAGGATACTTAATTAGAAATTCAAGGACAATGTGACCAAGACATTTCATAGCAAGCAGTGTACCTCTTTCTCTAGTTTTATAAAAAGCACATCAAATTCAGTTATAAAAATGGATTAAGAATGCTGTTTTACAAAACCCTTCTTGGCTTTTGTTTTTAATCTGGCATCTCAAAAACAGTTGATTGTAAACTCTTGAGTAAATTGTAATGTTCGTGCTGGGAGGATGGCATGGAGACAGAATTTAATTAAAAAATAGAAATTTTCCTCTTTGGCAACAGAAACTTTAGATTAACTGCATTTTGATTTCCCATGATTACCTTTTTCTCTCTAATTACCAGAAGCCATCAGGACTACAAAAATCAAACTTTCTTTTTCCCAATAATACTTTATACCAATATGTTCATATACTTGTTTAAAGGGTTGTGAAAATAACTAATCCTCTTTCTTGTTAGCTGTAAAAGATTGTTTTTAACATTGAAAGTAACAATTAGATAGACTTATTCTAAGGAGCATAAGACTGAGAAAAGCAGCAGAACTGCATCCCTCTTAAACCATGTCTACATTAGGAAATCTTACAGACCTTTCCACTTGTGGAAGCCTTACTGTAGACAGGGGTGCTGGGGCTGATTCTGTTTTTCACCATTATGGTAAAATGCTGGAAACTGCTGGTACCTGCCTCCTTTACACCAAGGTTCACGCAGCTGGGGATGCATTTGTAAGATTCACTAATACAGACAGTCTTCCAGCACATGGGAAATCAAAATGCAGTTAATCTAAAATTTCTGTTGCTGAAGATGAGAATTTCTATTTGGTAATCAAAAAGTATAAAAATTACTTTGACTGTCTTTTAAAAAGTATTGTTACAAAGAGATGATTTCCTGCTATTTACTGGCCAACACCAATATTGTGATGCTGCATAAAATTTGCATTTGTCGGGGCTTATGGATGATGATGTCTATTCTAGGTAATGGCACAAACTAAACCAATATAATTAGTTTTTAAATCAACATAAGACAGTCCACAAACAAAGCTGCACCAGTTTTACTATAATTATTTAAGATAAACTGGTACAACTTCTGTGTGTAGAGGAGTCCATTATGTGTTGTGCCTGAAATGCCATGTTGATTTCTAGTCACATTAAAAGTGAAATCCTCAGATCAGGCTACTCGTGGTGCTCAGCATTGCTATGTGGTTTCAGTTACTGGTCTCTCTCATCTTGCTAGGTGTTCTAGGAAGCAAATGAAAGTGGCTTTTGTTACACAAAAGCAGCTACTCTATCTGATTAAAGGAGTGATAGTGACTGGCTGTCCAGTTCTTGGTTGAAAGAATCATGGCTTCAGAATGCATATTGAGGTTTGGATGTGTAAAATGAAGGGAATATCACAGCCCTGTTGATAAATGTGGAGAACCCTTTTCCCCTTCAACAACGTGGTGAAGTGATGAAGGGTCTTGTTCTTCTGTCCTTGAAGTAAATGGGAGTTTTGCCTTTAAGTTGATGGAAGCAGGCCCACAGTGTAGCATTTTATGGGCCTGATGTTATCCTTACTAATGTGGGTAGTCCTAAGTGTGAGTTGAAGGCTTAGACCCTGTGCCATTTCTGCTGGCTCCATAAAGATATTGAGCAGGAGGATTGATCGTTGTGGGATTTCACATGTGAGGACCTGGAGAGGGAGGAGCAGGAGCATATCATGATTGACTGAGCTCTGAGATGAAAGATTCAAGTCATCTTGATGTGAGTTTCTGGCTTAGAACAGAGTGGTCTGTGTGTTTGCTCAGCGTGTAAGCTTAGTGCTCTGCACTCTGTGATGGCTCCCTGTTTAGAACCAGGACACAATGGAAAGTTTTGCTTCACATCTTCAAAATCTTCCATAGAATTATCTGTGGGTACATTTTCACTTAAATGATAATGATCTTCTGTGACAGCTTCCTTTCTGTGTAAATAGCAACTTCAGGAGAGAACCTTATGGGTTGCTGTCTCAGCAAATCTGGAACTCACTCCTAGAAAGTGTCAGGATGATCATGAGCTTTGCTGCCATCAGGAAAAATTGCAAAGCCCACTTGTTACATGTAATCTTTCCACAATACAGCAATTACAAAAATAAATAAATCCAAGCCCTGTTGGCTGTAGGGAAGAGAGATAGATATATTGTGTTCACTTCAGAATTTTGGAAAGCATTTAAATACATGATTATGGGCGCCATGAGAACTAGCTAGATAAATACATGTCAAAGGCTGCATATATACTTCTAATGACCTTTTTGGTATACTATATACCAGGGGTGGGCAAACTTACTGGCCCTGCGAGCCACATACGACAATCTTCAGAAGTTTGAGAGCTAGGGCATATCTGTCAGGAGCTGGGGGTTGGGGCTTCAGCCCCGCTCCTCTTGAAGCCCCGAGCCCTGGCAGGTGCGCCCTGCTGGGCTGAAGCCCCTACTGCACCACCCCGCTGCAAGGCAGAAGTCCCGAGCTTCCACCCCCTATCCCCCAGTCTGATAGATGGAGAATGGAGGGGCGGGGCGGGGGGTCTCCATGAGCCGCACTTTAATGGTAAAAGAGCCACAGTTTGGCCACCTTGGTATATACTGTAGGACAGGGGTTCCCAAACTTGGTTCAGGGTAAGCCTCAGTAGCTGCAGTTCGCGGTTCCCGGCCAATGGGAGCAGCAGGAAGCGGCGTGGGCCAGGCCACTGCTTCCCACAGCTCCCATTTGCCGGGAACGGCGAACTGCGGCTGCCGAGAGCTGCAAGCGGCTGTACCTGCGGACGCTCTGGTAAACAAAGTGTCTCGTGGCCTGCCAGGGGCTTACACTGAACAAGCCATGAACCAAGTTTGGGAACCCCTGCTGTAGGATTTATAACATTTTTCCTGTAGTTTTGAAATAAAGAACGTTTTATGTCTGCGTTTAACTCTACAGTAGACTCCTGACTGGCATCACATGTACCAATTCAGAGATAGTCTGAGTAATTCTTAATGATTCATAGGAATATGAGTAACTTAAAAATAAGTATAACTTGTAAACTGCTGTGAAATTCTAAAGACATTGGATGTGCCAATATATGCTACTTACATCAGCAGTTCTCAAACTCTAATACCTGCTGTACCATATCTAACATTGAACAATAATGGGCATACGACCTTCATAACATCAATTGATTGTGGTCCATGTGCCACCAGTGGTATGCGTACGACAGTCTCAGAAATGTTTATGTAGATTAACCATTATTTTTAAAGGTGGAAGGCATCACTATGATGCTCTAGTCTGCCCTGCATAATACAGAATTTCACTCAGTTCCTGTAGTGGAGGGAATTACTTAATCATTAAATGCATTGCCCTTAGTCATTCCTGTTTAAAATAAGCAGAAAATGCTATATGATTGCAAGTGTTCAGGGACTTCAGTTTCCCATCTCAAAGATTAATAAATTCCAAGGCCAGAAAGGACCATTGTGAAAATCTAGCCTGACCTGTATAATGCAGGCCATAGAACTTCCCCAATATAGTTCCTTTTGAACTAGAGCATATCTCTTTAATTTAAAAAAAAAAAAAAAAAAGTCAAATGGCCAGTGATGGAGAATCCACCATGACCTTTGGTAAATTGTTCCAATGTTTAATTACCCTTACTGTCTTATTTCAGTCTGAATTTGTCTAGCTTCAAATTCCATCCATTGGATCTTGATATACCTTTGTCTGATATAGTTGATAATGGGCTTCTCAGTGTATGTTCCCTATGTCGTTACTTACAGACTGATCGAGAGGTACCCCTTAACCTTTTCTTTGTTAAGCTAAACAGATTGGGCTCCTTGAGTCTATCACACTTAACGCATATTTTCTACTCCTTTAATCATTCTCCTGGTTCTTTTCTGAACCCCTTCCAATTTATTGAAAAGCAGAAATTACAATTCTTTGGTAAGTATTCAAACCAAAGTGGTGATCCAGATTAACTAGTCTTTATTGTACTTAAAATAAAAATAAATATGAATGATCAAGAGTTTAATGCGTTTACAATTTTCTTTGTAGAGGAAGCGAGCTTGGGATGCTGAATGTACGTCTTTTCCAGATGAGACACCTCCAGGGTTGAGAAAAGCAAATGTTAGGACAGCAGTGGCTACTTCTTCCATTTCCAGTGCATGGCTTAAATGTGGCGATGGATTTCAGAGCACTTCCATGCTTGAGGTAAAATCCTGATTTACCTGTGGTGAGGCTAGAGATGCAAGCTGATGATCATAAGGCTTTCCCCCTAATTTAGCTTTTTATGCACAATTCAAAAATAACAAACCTACTGTTTGTAGCAAACATACAACAAACCCTTGAGGCTTTAATGTGGCTTGTAGTCCTCCCCCAAAATTTCCATTAGTTGAAATGTTCATGTGGTCCATCTTTTCTCCCCATATTTGCTTATATTGTCAGTTGTCCTCCTCTTGGAACACCACACAAAAGTTGAGTTGACAAGTTAAGCAGAACTGGAAAACAAGACTACACAGGAATTAGTTTTCATTCAAAGTGTAATTCTCTCTGCACATGGTGGTATCTTCCACTTTACCCTGGTCAGTAACTATCATCTGGAAAGAGCTCAAGCATCTCCAAACTATATTTATAGTATCAAAAAATAATTTCATCCATTCCCGGGATGCAATACAGCAGCTGTTTAAAAGTTCACAGCCACATTCGACAACAGTTTACAGCGGATTTCAGTTCATATTTCAGTTTTATGTCTCATTCAAAATGGCATTTGCAGTACCTTTACCTCTAATACCTCACTGGGATGTTTGTTCAATTCTGGCTGAGACTGAAGGAATGCTATCTACTGAATTGCCAACTCCGCATCTTCGTGCACTTGTTTTTTTCCTGGAATCTCCTATCCAAGTACTGGCCAGGCCCATTTGTGCTTGGTTTGTGAGATTTTATAAGAGCAGAGTCAGTACAGCTGCATGCTTCTTTCCCTGCCCCTTTGAATATGTTAAGGATTATATTTTCCATCCTTCAGCCTGCTCTCCCACTTTGGAATTAGGGTGAAATTGTTGCCTATCTCTAACCCCTTCCCCCAGTAAAATGTGATGTCAGTGCTTTGGGCAGGGAGAGTGGATATTTTCCTGACCCAGAGCAGAGATTATGCAGTTCTGAAGTTGTTGTTCCTTAGGAGGAGTATGAGGGAATTACTCAATAGAAAATAAAGCTCACTGACTTGAAAGTGAACTGCCATGTTAATGTGAATTAATAACAGAATAGTTCTAAGCTATAGGTACAGCATTGTTACAGTGACTATTACCCCTGTTCCTTTAATCATTTGGTGTGTGTGTATATAACAAATATATATATAATTTTTTTTTTGTCATATAGACGTCAGAATCTTCTGAAAAGAAACCTAGAGCTGATAAGCATCTTGGACCACTGCCTACCTCTGCTGAAGGAACACTAGGTACTATCACTATTTCACATTAACATTGTAAAAGCGACTATCAGTTTGCATTGTCCACATACATTTTCTCAGTTCTTACCTGTGACATCAGCTGCTTCCAGCTGCTGACATAGTCTGTGCATACAGAGGGTGATCTCTAGAAGAAATAGAACTGATCCTATCCGACTTGCATCTGCATTCCTGGTCTCCCTCTCCCCTGATCTCCAGATAGCGATCCTGAAGGGAGGCGGCCACTGCTTTTGCATGTGCAGAAAGAGCTCTACTAATGCTGCATTTGTTGTGCAGTCCTATCCTGCCAGGGACAGTATTTAAAAGTTTGTTTTTTTCCCCCCTCCCGCAGTTTAAAAAAAACACCCCTTAAAGTGTATAGATGGAAGGTGAGGCAGTTGTGTACTTCACCTGGAGACAGATAAATAAGGAGATGAAAGGTGGAGCTGGGGGAAAAGCAAATGGAGCCTATCAGCTGGATTGACGGCAGCAGCACTGCTGCTTTCATAGCCTTTTCCTGTTGTGTGAGGACACCCAGGATAGCCGCATGGAGCAACTACTATCGTGGTGGGAATTGCAAAAATAGATGCAGCCATAACAGTAAATTTTGAAGGGGTGATTTGACTTTATAGTTCAAAAACAGCTTAGATACAATGTAAAATAAGTTCTAATTTGCATGTGTGTGTAAATATAGGAATACACCTTATTACAAAAAAGCCCCAAATGCTTTGTAGATTTAGGAATGTAATCAGCCATTGATGAAATGCAGCTACCTCTGGTAAAACGTATTAGTGTTACTATGAACTCTTAGCATTATGCTTCACTTTTTAATTCTATATCTAGGTGAAACTTCAAGGAGAACTTAAATTTTAATTCCATGAGATGGAGTTTGATCAGTTGGCCAATGATCGCACTCCATTCATGTACAAAGTGCGCTGGGACAGCGGTTATGGTTTCAGTGCTCAGAAGGTAACACTCCAGCTGCTGATCACCTTTTTGGGAACTTACTTACTTTGAGGGTAAAGCGTCACCAGTGGAATCGCTAACATCCCTTCCTGGAGCACCCCTGGAAGGTGTTTCTTCGTAGTCTCACTTGTGAGATCTGATAGGGCCCTGCCATGTGTTAGTATGTCAGAGTCTGCTCTTAAATGCTGTTTTAAACACTTCAGTCAAAATCACTCATATTGGCCTTCCTAGCTTCCCTAACCTCCTAGCCTCCATTGCCAATCAAAGTCCCCCCTTCCTTAGAGGTGCAAGGTAGGGAAGCTACTGCTGCAGACTTTCCACTTTTCCTCACAGGATTTTGAAACCCACCACAGGTTTTGCAGGCTCTTTTCAGGTGTGTCACTTCTACCCCCTGCCTCCAGTCCTTGTCTCTCCATTTTCCCTAGAGGCTCTGCTGTCTCTCTTGGGTTCCATGAGTTAAAAATAAGTAAGATAATGGGCATCTCTTCTACATGCTGTCTTGGAGTTCAAAATTATGCTTTTCCAGATTTTTTAAAGGAATCTGTGTTGTGGGTGGGGGAAGATGATTTTGTTTTTTTCCTCCAGTACCGATACCCAACAACTGGATATTTCAGAATGAGAAGTCAAACTTCAAAGTGGAAGGAAATAAGAGATCTCATTTGCTTGTGCCTGCCTGCTCTGTAAACTGAAATTCATTGTGCTACTAAGCTGTAATCGTCCTCCTCTATATGCATTAATAATAATGGGTAAAAGGTATTTTGGAATACCTATCAGTTATCTTTACTTTATCTCTAAAAACATGTTGGTTTCACCAGGTATCTGTGAATGAACAGTTGTTAATTACAATTGAACAGCTTAATTGCCTTTTCTAATTTTGCTATGACAGAGAAAGGCTCTACAATTCTGCATCTTAACTTTCATTGTTATGATAATGGTGCCACATTGTTAGTTTTTGTGTGTAAATTACCAGACATACTTTTAAAAAAAAAAATCCAGGAACTGATTTTCTTTGAGATTTTAAATATTTAAAGTGTCTCTGCAGAGGTGGAGTCTGGGGGTGACAGTGTGATCTAGGAATGAGCTGGGGACTGTGTTAAGATTGCTAGTCCTGGCTCTGCTACTGTCTTGCTCTGTGGCCTTGGCCAAGTCAAGTGACCCCTCTGCCCCACATTGTCTTTCTGTAAATGGAGATGTTAATACTGGCCTCAAAGAGTTGTAATGAAGATAGATAATGCTTTATATTTTAAAAGTGCAAGTGGTAAATGCTGTAATATTTTAGTATTAAGTATGGATACTCAAATAGTTGCACCTGATATTGGGGGGACAGGACTTATGATTTATTTCAGCTCAAAAAGAATGCAAGTTTAATTTTAAATTCACTAGTTTAGAAACTCCTATTGATTTGATAGTGTTTTATATACTAACACTGTCTCATGCTCTCTGATAGGAGTTTCTACTGCTGTGAACCCAGAGGAGTTTGCAGACATAGTATGGAGCTCTAGTGGCAGCGACTTGTCCGATGATGAGAATAAAATATTGATTTCAAGGTTGTATAACCAAAAGAGTCATGGTTCCAAAGCACAGAAATCTTACAGCAAGCATAACTTATTGTCAGAGGACAGGAGTAGTGAAGGTGAGTTCAAATGTTTTGCAAATGCTTTTTGGAAAGAAATTCTGTTTGCTGAATTTTAAATATTTTATGGGAAAATCATTTGAAACTATTGCAAAATGTTACAGCTCTGATCCTGCTCTAAGTGAAGTTGGTGGAAAAACTCACTCTAACTTCTGTGGGAGCCATAATGGGCTATAAACAGCATTAGCAAAAGTGGACTATACACTAAAGTATGATGGGTGGAATGGCGAGGGATAACAGTTTTTATTTGTATTGGACAACTATTTATAATATATTGAAATAGGATGACCTACTTTTTATAGGATGGTACACTAACTCCTTTGTCCATGCTGTTTGTGGAGTTGTGAACCCCCAGGCCTTCAGTCCCCATACAACCAGTGGTGCTACTGCTTGCTTTTACCTAGGGCTTGATTTCTCCCCCATGGGTGCTTGGCTTCAGATGTGCAAGCACTTCTTGAGCCCTGGATTAGAGATTTTCCTTTAGCAATGTCTGATCGGCCTGCACATATGTTCTGTACAACCTTGTGCCATGCTCCAAGAGTATGTAAGGTTGCACATGTGAACTGCCCTCAGTTCCTTCTCTATCACCTCAGTCTGAGATGGAACGCTAACGTGTCCGCCTGGTGTGTGCCTCAGTGTGTTTTGTAGTTTTTGTTTATTGGTTTAGAGTTAGTTGTTGTTAGTATAGAATTAGTTGTAAGAGGTTTCAGTTTTTCCTCTTTCCTCAGTTTCTCCCCTCCCCCCCTTCCATTTTTCCTGGGGAGTTTATTTGGCCTGGCTGGGCTTGCCAGCTTTCAAATGCTGTCTCTCCTGTCGGGAAACTGTCCCAATCAGTGGCAGCCACTCTAAGTGTATCCATTGCTTGGGAGAGTCCCCTATCTCCCAAATTTATAACTTTTTTGTGTGGCTCTTAAAATCTGGAGCTCGGAAGACTCAACAGACTAAACTGAAGCTGCTGCTGATGGAGCACTCCCCTTGACCCACTTTCAAGTCAAACTTCAAAGTGGAAGGAAATAAGAGATCTCATTTGCTTGTGCCTGCCTGCTCTGTAAACTGAAATTCATTGTGCTACTAAGGATACGTCTACACTTACCTCTGGGTCCGGCGGCAGGCAATCGATGTTCTGGGATTGATTTATCACGTCTGGTTTAGACGCGATAAATCGATCCCGGATTGATCCGGAAGTGCTCGCCGTCGACGCCGGTACTCCAGCTCGGCGAGAGGAGTACGCGGCATCGACGGGGGAGCCTCCCTGCCGCATCTGGACCCGCGGTAAGTTCGGACAAAAGTACTTCGAATTCAGCTACGTTATTAACGTAGCTGAATTTGCGTACCTTAGTCCAAAGTGGGGGGTTAGTGGGGACCAGGCCTAAGCTGTAATCCTCCTCCTTTATATGCATTAATAATAATGGGTAAAAGGTATTTTGGAATACCTATCAGTTATCTTTACTTTATCTCTAAAAACATGTTGGTTTCACCAGGTATCTGTGAATGAACAGTTGTTAATTACAATTGAGCAGCTTAATTGCCTTTTCTAATTTTGCTATGACCGAGAAAGGCTCTTCCCTCCCTCCCAATGGTGTCTCTACTCTCTCTCAATTCAAGCAAGTGTAGACAGAATGGAGCTAAAAGTGTGTTTACGTGCTTTGCAAGCAAGACCAGATCATTCCCCTCCAGAGTTTACAGTCTCAGGCCTGGTCTAGACCTAAAACATAGGTCAATTTAAGCTATGTCCCTCACGGGTATGAAATATTCACACCCTGAGTGTCGTAGTTAAGCCCAACTAATCCCCGGTGTAGACCATTAGGTGAACAGAAGATTTCTTCCATTGACCTAGCTACTGCTTCTCAGAGGGGTGGATTAACTGCAGTGACAGGAAAAAACTCCTTCCACTGCTGTAGCAAGTGTCTATACTATAGTGGCATAACTGCAGCTGTGCTGCTCTAGCACTTGTAATATACACATGCTATTAGATCCTGATCCTGCAATTTACTGCAGAGGAAGGGGGAAGACTGTTGTACCAACACAGAGCCCCTCCGACTTCAAAAGATCTTGAAATGGGATCAACATGAGTAGATCCTTATGTCTGAAGGATAGGGACTGGGTTTCTTTGAGAAAGAGCTGGGTTCCATAAGTGGAGAGAAGAGGCCTATTTTCAGGGGAAATTGGAAGAAAGAGGGGGTGAGTTAGAGGTGGTGATTGGACCTGGTATTAACCTGTCTGTTCTGTCTACACTACCTGAGCTGGGAAGCATGTTCCTAGCTGTAGACAGACAGGTGTTAGCCTAGTAGCTCAAACCAGGCTTAAAAATAGCATTGTAGCTGGGGATAGCATATGTGGTGGCTTGGGCTATCCCCCTGAGCACAAACTGACCCGGATGCCCTGGGCACATCCCCATAGCTGTCGCTTGTGCTACTGCAAACTATACTTCTATTTTTAGTGTGCTAACTCAAGGAGAGCTCGCGTGTCTATCTACCTGTGCTAGAAGCGCACTGCCAGCAGCAGTGTGGATGTACCCATCATCTTGTTGCTGTTTTCTGTACCTTTTTTCTTTTGGAACAACCTTCATGTATCTTTGGTTCATCAACTCTCTATTTTTGTTTCAAATCTCTGATGAAGACTTAATTTTTCTCTCTCACTCGCTGTTGTTTGATTTACTCAGCCAAACATGAGCTAGGGCTTTTGGAAAATGTAACTAGATAAATCCTAATAATTAAAAACCCGCTACATTCTCAGGGATGATACTATAAGAGTTGTAAACCAATCAGATTGCATATGGAAATAGTCAATCTGTCATGTTGCGATTTGCTTTCCACAAAAGTTAGCATTTACCTGCTATTTAATTTTATAACTGTACTATTTAGCTCTGCAAAGTATATTAGAATTCAGCTTTTTATAGAAGATGTTATCAAAGTTGGTTTACGTGTTATGGAAAGAGTAAGGAAAAATATTGGTTGAATGTGCACAAAATAACATCACTTACGTTTTTGAATTAGAGATAATTTAACAGCATGTTTACTGTCATTATTGTTGAATTCATAGTTATAAATAACACACGGACTCATTAAGAAAAATGTCTTTCATTTTAACAAATACTTTATTAAGGTGAACCACAGTTCATTGACTGGGAGAAGGACAGTGATCCTGGGGATAGTGGTGATGAAAGCAATGGATCAGGAAAAGATGACAGTGCATTGGACATATCAGACTCTGATTCCTGTGCAAGCAGTAATTCTCTGCCTGTTGAAGAGAAGGAAGGTGAACTTCCTAAGGTGAGAAAATGTTTCTGCTTAAAAAAACCAAAACATAACTGTACAACATATTAAGGTTTGGAAGAACTGATTTGGGTGGGACATGAGGTTTTTTGTTTTTGTTTACCTCTTCTCCCTAAAAGAGAGCTTCACAAACAAGAATATTTCAAATTCTCATTCTTCCCCAAACTTACAAATAGGTAAGCAGTGTGGTCAGTGAACAGAGTAGTCGACAGGGAGTTTTGTAGTTCTTAAATCATCACATGAGATCTGATTTAGAAAATAAAATTGTTAATTCATAAGAAAGTTATACAATGTCTTGTGCAGTTTAAGTGGCCTGGGTTTTTGCCTTAAAGTCAGAGTGCTCTGCCAAAACTGACTGTTTCAGTATCAGACCTTCCCGCAGTTCCCATTGGCTGGGAATGGCGAACCGCGGCCACAGGGAGCTAAGGGGCTCCATGCCTGCAAACGCTCCAGGTAAACAAAACGACAATGTATTAGATATTCAATTCAATGATTCAATAGAGTTTAAAATCATCAAATTTTGGTGTAGAGGGGTGGCTCAGTGGTTTGAGCATTGGTCTGCTAAACCCAGGGTTGTGAGTTCAATCCTTGAGGGGGCCACTTAGGGATCTGGGGCAAAATCAGTACTTGGTCCTGCTAGTGAAGGCAGGGGGCTGCCTCGATGACCTTTCAAGGTCCCTTCCAGTTCTAGGAGATGGGATATCTCCATAAGCCGACCCAGGCTCTTTGATGTGTCAGAAGACAGAATACTGGGCTTGATGGACCATTGGTCTGATCCAATATGGCTGTTCTTATGTTCTTAACAAAATGGTTCCCTGTTTCTTCCCACAGAAGATCCATTATCCTTAGGCACCAGCTTTACAAACATTGTCTCTAAATTTGCATGTCTAAATTGTAGGTGCCTGCGTTTTTTGGGTGTCCCAAATCTTGGATTGGTTTGTGCCAATTTGATTTTTGTGCTTCAGCAGGGAAATTAGATGACAATTGCTGTGCACAAATGCTGTTTGCATGCAGAAAAACTTGATGTTCAAAATTGCACTCATAAAAATAAGCATACATATTTGAGGGACTGGATTGAAGTAATTTCTAATATTTAGCTGTTGTATTTAAAAGTTCATAGTACTGTACAAGTATGTTCCCAGAATTTCCAGTAGAGGGTGCCAAAAATTAACTATTCAGTTTTACTTTTCAGTAACAAATTATTTGGGCATTCTAGAGAAAATTGGATTTAGAATAGTATACTCTTATGTAATTGAATACACTGGCAATTAGACATTGTGCAGGTTAAATTGTCCAAGAGGGGTTTGTGTGTGTAGTGGATGGGTGTTTTTTTGTTTTGTTTTTTTTTGGTATGTTGAATACAGCTGTTAACATCAAATCTGACATATGAGCAGACATAAAGTATGGCGTGCTATTTTAGACAAAGGAAAAACAAGCAGCATATTTGTAGTAATAATTATGATTGGAGTGTGAAAACAATAGGCCAAACTAAATTGCATCACAACTTCAGTTAAATCAATGGAGTAGCAACTACTTTCACCAGGCCAAGACTATGAAAAAAGGATCTGTCTGAGAATAAGAGTTCTGTTTCCAGTCTACTAATCAGGAATGGGGTAGAATTGCTGCCAAGTAGCAAATTCATCAGACATGTTCTAGTGACTAACATCTGCTTCTGGCCAGTAGGTTAAAGACAAGGGTGGAGGGACTCCACTTCCAATATCTTGGAGAAAAGCCTAGCCCTCCTGACACCCTCTGCTATGAAGGGAAAGGTACAGGGCTCTTTTCTGGAAAGCTGCTTGTGGAGCCATCTCTATTTCTGTCTTTTTAATTTCCTCTGACTAGTAAGATGTCTTATAAACTTGACGCTTCTTCCCTTCTAGATGCTGTAAATAGGAGGGAGCATTTCCCCTTGCAAGGGTCCCAGAGCTTGGGCTGCAGCCTGAGCCCAAACATCCACACCATAGTTAAACAGCCACTTAGCCCAAGCCCTATGAGCCTGAGTCAGCTGGCACAGGGCAGCCGTGGGTTTTTAATTGCTGTGTAGACCCTCTACCCTTTCTTCCACCCTCCAGTTTAGGATTTTCACCCCCTTTCAATTTCTCCAGTGCCTACATTTGTGCCCAAGCAGCAGTGAGGCATTAAATGTGATTCCTGATCGTTTTGCTGTTACGCATAGGGCTGAGTAGCAGCAGTGAAACTGACAAGCTTGGTTTTCATTTTTGTTGCTGTTTGACAAAGCCATGAACAATAGTGGAAATATTAGAGCTGCCTATCTGTAGATTCAGGAAGACTGTACTGCTTTGGTTTGTTTCAAAAGGAAAAGGAAAGGCTATCTTCACAATCATAACGGCTAGAAGCTTTTTTTAATGGAAATTTAAATTCTATACAACTTGATGGCTTGGGCCTCCATGTTATCTAGGAATAACTTCCTACTCTGCACCGTCAAGTAAATTTTTCATGCTCTGCCAACTAGTAATCTTGTTACTGTTGTGGCAGATCACCTGAAATCAAGTGAAAACTAATAGTCATGGCAGATAAGATTACATAAATCTGTAAATAAGAATAGTTGAGGAGTTAGATGATTTAATTTAATGGATACTTAAGTGTATAAGCTCTCCTCAGTTGTCAAATCATTTGCCCAATCTGACCAGCAGAGGGAGAAAGGCTCTTCCCCCAGATCTTCCCCATCCATACTATATCAGATGTCAGTGGGTGATATGTAGGTAAGTACATCCTCTCCCCTACACCCTCTTCAAAGCACCATCAGGAATCCCGGGCAATATTAATACAGAATGAACTCAAATGAACTCTCTCCACAAGGAAATAAACAAGGAAGTTAAGGAATTTGGGAGTCCTAATAGCAGAGCTGGAATGGAGTGTCCCATGTCCACCTCCTACTATCCCAGGAAAACACACTTAGGGTTTGTCTATACATGACAATTTGCCACTTTCATTATCCCAGTATAGTTAAAGTGGTACAGCCCGTTCCACCCCAGTGTGGCTGCAGTTATACCAGTATAGTTTATTCCATAAAGGAAAGGGGAATCAGCTATACCAATATACAGCACCTTTTATACTGGTACAATCCCTGCATCCATGCTAGGGGTTGTACCGGTACAACTATATTTCGGAAAAAAATCACACCTCTAAGCAAAATAGTTTATACTGTTACAAAAATTGTGTGTAGACCAGGACACGGAGGATTCCTTTTCAGTTTTCCTTCTGACAGAGCTCCCTTTTGTGGAAATTTCCATGGGAGTGGTCAGTCTGGGCCATACTTTAACTCTGGGGGCTAGCTCATGCAGGAAGGTAAGCGTAAATTAGTGGCTCCTTATACCTTTGGCATACTTTTCCATGCTATGCAATATTTGGGACTTGCACCTTGTAGGAATAATTCAAACTATTTGAGGAAAAACACAACAGAACTGAGAATACAAAAGAGGTGTTTGCTACAGAAAAGCATTTTGTACAAGATTAATCTTTTTAAAAGGCCTGTTAATTTAGTGGCCTAACACTGCAAAATGGGCAGCCATTTGAGATACAATATTTGTGTAGTATTTACTAAATCTTCGAAACCTAATGAAGTGTCTGCATAATTAGAAGACTTTTGTGTGAAATTTATTTTCTACTACTCAGAAATATGCTACACTCCATTAGGTTCTGGAGTGTTAGCAATTCTGTCAAAATATTTTTCTGCAATATTTATCCATTTTTACAGTGTGCTAGACCTCTAATTTCATGGGCCATTTTAAAGATGAACAAGTTTGTGACTGGTGCTTTCCTTGATACACCAATAGGTTTGGTCTGAAAATTACTTCTCTCTGGTGTTTTATTGCAACTCATTTTTTTTTTAAATTAAAAGGAGGGTGAGTGCTTAAACAAAAATGTAAAAGCTGGTTGTATTACACCAGGGTGTATGTGCAAATCTTTTACTTATGTGTAGGCCCTGCACTTAAAAAACAGAGGATAGGATTTTCAAAGTTGCTTAACATTGGCCTAACTCTGCTCAGTCTCATTAACTTCAATGGGAGCAGAGCTAGGTCAATACACGCAGTTTTGAAAATCCCACCCAGAGTTGGGTGGGTTGTGTGTTTTCTTTCCTTTTGGGGAGTTGGGGAGAGACTGGGGTGGAAAGGACGTGTTGCTTTTTGCTCAGATACAAAAAAACATCCTTTTATCTATAACTGACTTGATTTTTTGCTTAAGAAAATGAAGGACAGACAATACTGAAGGCCTGACAATACTGAAGGCCTGGCCCAGGAATAGTCTTCCTCAAGAACTTCTAAAGGGGCAGAGAGGCACTAGCAACCTTTCTTGGAGATACTGGTGTGCAATGATGGTGACCTCCTTTCTAGTATACTTGTATAATGCTTTCTAGGAGGACTCTGTTCCCCTCAACACAGGTCTATGAGCACGTTTCACTGCATTACAAATAGCGGTTTGAATGACCCAACCAGAATGTGGCCTTCACTAAAAGCCTCCTCTCAGAGATAAAAGGTCTCTAATGTAATCAAAAAAGACTAATCTCTCAAATATTTTAAATATTTTCATTCCAGGGGATTAAACAGAATCTAATGAAACAGATTTCATGCCTCCTACCATGCTGCCTCCTACACTAAGAACTGCCTCTCTCCATCCATGCCAAATGGCCTCCTTTTCTTCCTTCAGATCCCTTCTAAAACAGTTTTCTGTGAAGTCTTCAGCATTAATCCTCCTAAAGTAGGTTAACTTTGTTTTATTAAAATATATAATGTCTGCCTTACTTGGAGCCTGGATACTCCTCTAATGTTCTGTATGCTTAGACTGTGTATTGTCTATGGCTAGTGTGTGGCCAGATTTGCTCACTTTTTGTGACTAGTCCCATTTAGGCCAGAGGAATTTAATTACATGAATGAAGTGAAGAAAATTTGTCCCCTAAATTATGAATTTCTTGGAGCAGTGATCATATCTTCCTCTGTATGTACTATGCAGAATAAGTAAGGCTTAATAATTATTTAAGGCAGATTCTTTATTGCAAAACACACTTAATAAGCCTGCCTGCAATTTATCTTTAAATTATAACTTCTAATCTGGATGCAAAAGAACCCAGCAAAAAAAGCTACATTTATAATTTGGTAAAACATTTTTTCCCCAAAGGAATAAATAGAAAACGTTAACTGTTCCCAAATGGGAATCTTGTTCTAGGAGGATATTCCTTAAACTAGACCATTGCCAGGTTTTAAATGTTTCAGACTTTACTGAAATGGATCATTACTAGTATTCTAAAAGCCCTGTTGCTTTTTGGCATTGCATTGGAAATGGGAGCTTTAAATGATATATGTAGAATAGAAAATACGCTTCTGTGCAATTGTCTTCCCATAGTGAAGAATGTTGTGAAGTTCTTCCAAATACACACCTGTGGGTAGCATCTGAGGCTTTCTGACCTACCAGAATTGGGGCCATGGATGAGTCAGTAATTGATATACTAGTTTATTGCTGCCGCAGTAACTTAGCTCAAAAATGATGAAATAGGAAAGTGTAGCAAGTGATTTGCTTCTGTCTCTCTTTCTGCGCCCTGGTCTTGTGTGAAGTAGATTTTGCATCTTCGATGGCATCCCAAAAATATCCCTCAAAGGTGAGCAGTATCTTGAGCAGCCAGTCATATAAGTATTGTGCATATATGTGGCCTTTCTCTTTTGTCCTCATCGTCTCGCACCACTATACTTTTTCTACATGTAAAATTAAAGTTGAATCTAGCACCTATCTTGTGCAATACAGTTAAAAATAGGTTATTTTAGGGCATTGAATCATAACATCAAATGGAATCTGTCAAGTCAGATTGAGAATTTAAACATTGATAAAAGATTATTATGTTGCTGCAAGCATTTATTTTGGCACCCATGACTCTTGTATCTGGGCAACTTAAAAAGCATATATTCAGACATAGTAATAATCTTAATGAGAGAGAGACCAAACACCACATTCCCCTGCCGCATGCAGCATTACTAGTCAGGATGCTAGGATTAATCAGCTGGGAAGGCCTGGACAAAGAGGAGCATCTTGCAGCTGTTTCTGAAAGAGTATTTCTGCAAGAAGCAAATTTCAGAGTTATGAACTCATTACCAAGAAAGCTCTGCCTCCAGAAAAACAAATACAAACACATCAACCAGCTTATTAGAAACTCTTGTACTTCTAAAGAAATACTTTTCTATTGACAAACTGGTCTTTGACTGCAGCACGTGCTAAATAGGCCTGTTCTCAAAACCAGTTGGTCAGAACACATCAGGTCAATAATGGTTTAGGAAGCAACTATCACTTTGCGCTCACATCAGTCGGGTAAAATGATTAACTATAAACCACTTGATATAACAGAAATAATATCTTGTAATGGAACACGGTAAAGGAATTAGCCTTTCTGTAGCCAGAGGAGACTTATCTTGTGACAACTGGCTTCCATTGACTTGATCAATTTAATAAAGTGTAACAGTCTATTTTTAATTGTTCAGTATAGAATATAGTCCACTCCCGGATGAGTTGTGGTAGTCTGCGTTATAACTGCTTTCCTTTAGGGCTCCACATTCATATTAATTGGGCCAGAGTTTGAATGTAGCTGAAGATAGAAGTTGAATCATTAGGTCTATATTGGTCTACAGGTTGATAGTTTAAAACATTTAGTTTGGGAAGTTCAAATCTCAACATGGCTGATTTGGTTCTTTATCCTCTTGAGGTAGATAACTGCGTGGTGGTAATTCAAATAATACCTTGAACTCTCAAATCAGCCCTTTGTGCTGTGCATAGACATTAAATAGCCATGTTACTCCTGGAGAGTAGAAGTGTCTGACCAAAATTCCCTACACATACATATACTCTAGTTCTATAAGTTGGGTTGCTTACAGGTGGCCACATTTCAGTTTGTTAAATATTCTGGGATGTTTTTCTATGTAAATCTAAAATAGTGTTGTGTGTATTAGGCTATTCACATAGACTCCGAATAGCAGAAGTTACCGTAATGAAGTGGAGCCTAGGCGTTGATGGTGCATGCTGTTCATACTAGACCTATCTATGTTCACTGATTCAACTGGGCAAACAGTTGGCTGTTTGGGTCTACTAATCCACCAGTTCTGCTCTGTTTAACTTAAGGATTCAGTTAAGCTACATCTTCTTTCTTGCATAGCTCTGGAGAGCCACAACTTAAATGCAGCTGACAGTTTAGCTATCTCTGCTTATGTGTACCAAATACTTCCCTCCCACCCCATGTTTTAAAATAACATTAAAATTAGAGTGACCGTATTTCCCAAAGGGAAAACAGGACACTGTGCAGGACTGGCCCAAGGCGCCACCTCCCCCACGGGCTGGCCCCAGGTGCTTGCCCAACATGCGTCCCCCCAGACTGTCACTGGTCACTTGAACCCTGCTGACCTCCCACTCAAGGTTGTCACTGGTCGCTCAAACCCTGTTGGCCCCCGCTCAAGGCTGTCCCCAGCACTGGAACCCCCCCGCCTCCAGTCCAGTCTCCCTCCTTCACGGGGCTGGCATCTCTGCTTGCCCTTCCCCCCATTCTGCCCCATTGCATCCCACTTGTTTGACAAAAGTGGGCATTTATCCCATTTGCTCTTACCAACTGATCAAAAAAAGTCAGGACGGCTGGGACAGGGCTTAAAAAAGGGACTGTCCTGCCCAAAACAGGATATATGGTTACCCTAATTAAAATGGAGCTCTTTGGTTTTCCAGAGGCAGCATTCCATGGGAGGGATCTGGAGTTTTTCAGGCTTGGATCCTCTAGGTAACAGTGACTCTGTTTGGAACACTATAGGGGGGACTTTCTGAATACTGGGGAGAGGCAAATGAAATGCATGCTGCTATGCCAGGCCCTCTGCTTTTTTCCAACAGCAATACCGATTTATAAGTGTAGATCAGATGTTAGTTTTTAACTCTTGCTGTGGAGAGAAGTGGTGGGAAATGAGGCTCATTAACATGAATAGGGTCAGTCTTAACCTCTGGATGGTCTGGCATATGTGCATGATGGGTGTCTACTATGGGCTTAGTAGTATTAGAACTAAGGTTTGACAAAACATTTTGGTTAATGATTTTAATTCCATTCTCAACCATAGAAAAAGGTTTGCGCACATCAAATTGTAACAAATGCCTGTGTCTTGAGTAGGTTTGGATTTGATCACCAAACTGTCGACGGTGCTCTAATTTACACAGATTTAATTTTCTGGCGTCCTTGCTAATTTTTAATTTAAAAGTCAAACTTATTTTACAGCTATTTACAAAGACAATTTATCCTCAAGACATTAGGTGGATAATTCTCCATCAAATTTACACTTTCACGATTGTCTGTCTCAGCAAAAAAGTGACCGATTGAATGGGTTTGGCAGTGTGAAATACCCTCTCATCAGTAGAATGCTTGCAGCACAGGGGAGAGGCACAGTGGCAGGGTAACTTAAGGAATCTCATGCTGCTGCTGCTTATGCTGTACTTGCTCTCAAATCAAATTGTATTGATTGAAGGTTTTTGCCATGTCAAAGACAAAAATACATACAAACAGCCTCTAAAATATGCAGTTGTAAACAAAATACATCTAAAATGGCTAGTCTGTACATGAAGTTTAAAAATAAATATATAAATAAAGCAGTAAGTATCCAAATACACCTCTACCTCGATATAACGCTGCCCTCGGGAGCCAAAAAATCTCACCGTGTTATAGGTGAAATCACGTTATATTGAACTTGCTTTGATCCACCAGAGTGCCACCAGAGTGTGCAGCGCCCCCCCCCAGCACTGCTTTACTGCGTTATATCCGAATTCTTGTTCTATCGGGTAGTGTTATATCGAGGTAGCGATGTACCCTTGCTCTTAAATCTCCAAATTTATTGTTTTAAACATTTAGGGTCTGCTTCAGTTTGCATTTAGGGGTTTCATGCCTTTGACTTCAGTGGAAGCAGAATTGTGCCCTTTGTGAAAAGTGTTAAGCATGTAGAGTTCATGTCCTTCTTACTGTATAAAACAAGACAGTTCAGTAGATTCTGATAAGAACAATAAACAGAATATGATGAGATGGAATAAAACTTTGTTTTTCTGGCTGTAAGAGGAGTTTGGAAGGGTCATAGTCCAGAAACCTGGTCACTTGGGGTGCAAGTGTCTGTTGTCTCTTTTAGACAGATGAGGTTCTTTTCCTCAGATGTGTATCTGTATACAGTATCTTTTCACCCATTTTATTTCATGTGACAGAGGCTAGCTATGCATTTTCATGCTGCTGCTGGCCTCTGCTTGGAGGGTGTACAGTCAGGTGGTGTGGGGCTAGGGCATAAGAGATGCTACTTCTGTCACTGACTGCCATTGCAGTGCAAGAACATAGAATCATGGGGTTAGAAGGGACTGTCATGGTCATCTAGTCCAACCCCCTGCCAAGATGGATGATTTAGACACAACAAATCCTTCAAGACAGATGGGCATCCACCCTTTTTTGTAAACCTCTAATAAAGACACTTCAACGACTTCCCTAGACAGTTTGTTATATTGTCCTACTATTCTTACAGTTAGGAAGTTTTTCTTGAGATATAATCTAGATCTACTATGCTGTACTTTGAACCCACTGCCTCTTGTCCAGCCTCCTGTTGCAAGAGAGAACAACTTTTCTCCATCTTTTTTTACGGCAGCCTTTCAAATATTTGCAGACTGCTAGCACGTTCCCCCTTAATCTCCTCTTTTCCAAACTAAACGTATCCAGTTCCTTCAGCCTTTACTCATATTGCTTGCATTCCATCCCTTTGATCATCTTTGTTGCTCGTCTCTACATCCTTTCTATACAATGGTGGTCAAAATTGGACACAGTACCCCAGTTGAGACCTAACAGTGCCAAATAGAGTGGTGCTATTCCCTCTTGTGACTTGCATGCTATGCCTCTGTTAATGCAACCCAAAATTGCATTTGCTGTGTTTTGCAACAGCATTGCATTGTTGACTCATGTTGAGGTTGTGATCCACCACAAGTCCCAGATCTTTCTCACCACTGCTGCTGCCAAGCTAGTTATCCCCCATTCTGTATTTGTGCATTTGGTTTTTTTTCCCCATAAGGGTAGCACCTTATATTTGTCTTGTTGAGTTTCATTTAGTTAGACTCATAGACATTAAGGTCAGAAGGGACCATTATGATCATCTGGTCTGACCCCCTGCATGCCGCAGGCCGCAAGACCCTTCCCTGTACTCTACCGTTGAAGTCCCCAGTCCTGTGTTTTAGTGACTTCAATCGGCTGAGACCCTCCTGCTAGTGATCCCTGCCCCATGCTGCGGAGGAAGGCGAAAAACCTCCAGAGGCTCGGCCAATCTACCCTGGAGGAAAATTCCTTCCCGACCCCAAATATGGCGATCAGTAATACCCCGAGCATATAGGCAAGAGTCTCTAGCCTGACCCTTGTTGGCCATTATGTTGTTCATGTACCATTGCTTGGTTTTCCTTGACTACTATGTTTTATCATTAAACCATTCCCTCCATAAACTTATCCAACTTAATCTTAAAACCAGACAGGTCCGTCGCCCCCACCGTTTCCCTCGGAAGGCCGTTCCAATATTTCACCCCTCTGATGGTCAGAAACCTTCGTCTAATTTCTAGCCTAAACTTCCCCCCGGCCAGTTTGTATCCATTCGTTCTCGTGTCCACATTAGTACTAAACTGGAATAATTCCTCTCCCTCCCTTGTATTAACCCCTCTGATATATTTAAAGATAGCAATCCTATCCCCCCTCAGCCTTCGCTTTGTCAGACTAAACAACCCAAGCTCCTCTAATCTCTTTTCATACGACAGGTTTTCCATTCCTCTGATCATCTTAGTCGCCCTTCTCTGCACCCGTTCCAGTTTGAGTTCATCTTTTTTAAACATTGGAGACCAGAACTGCACACAGTACTCCAAATGAGGTCTCACCAGTGCCTTATACAACGGAAGCAGGACCTCCCTATCTCTACTAGATATACCTCGCCTAATACATCCCAAGACCGCATTGGCTTTTTTCACCGCCACGTCACATTGCCGACTCATAGTCATCCTGCGGTCCACAAGGACCCCTAGGTCCTTCTCCTCTTCCGTTACTTCTAACCAATGCGTCCCCATCTTGTAACTAAAATTGTTATTATTCGTCCCCAAGTGCATAACCTTACACTTTTTACTATTAAATTTCATCCTATTTCTAATACTCCAATTCACAAGCTCATTCAAGTCTCCCTGCAGAGTATCCCTATCCTCCTCCGAGTTTGCAACTCCTCCCACCTTCGTATCATCCGCAAACTTTATCAGCCCACTCTTGCAATCTGTCCCGAGGTCAGTTATAAATAGATTAAATAAGATGGGTCCCAAAACCGAACCTTGAGGCACTCCACTAGTAACCTCCCTCCAACCCGACAATTCACCCTTTAATACGACCCGCTGCATTCTCCCCATTAACCAATTCCCTATCCACCTCTGGATTTTCATATCGATCCCCATGTTTTTCATTTTAACCAATAGTTCCTCATGGGGTACTGTATCAAACGCTTTACTGAAATCCAGGTAAATTAGGTCCACCGCATTTCCCTTATCTAATAAGTCCGTTACTTTCTCAAAGAAGGAGATCAGATTCGTTTGGCACGATCTGCCCTTCGTAAAACCATGCTGTAATTTATCGCATTTGCCATTAACCTCAAGGTCCTCAACTAGTTTCTCTTTCAGAATCTTCTCCAGCACCTTGCACACTACTGATGTTAAACTAACAGGCCTATAGTTACCCGGGTCACTTTTTTTCCCTTTCTTGAAAATAGGAACCACATTGGCTATTCTCCAGTCTAACGGGACTACCCCCGAGTTTACAGATTCATTAAATATAGTCGCTAATGGGCCTGCTATTTCCCGCGCCAATTCCTTCAATATTCTCGGATGAAGATCGTCTGGTCCACCCGACTTAGTCCCATTAAGGCGTTCTAGTTTTGTTTCTACCTCGGATGCGGTAATCCCCCATCCCGTATGCCCCTCTGTAACGGTGCTAGTATCCCTAATACCTTCATTGGCCTCATTAAACACCGATGCAAAATATTCATTGAGATATTGCGCCATGCCTAGATTATCTTTAATCTCCTCTCCGGCTATAGTCTTCAGCGGTCCCACTTCTTCTTTCTTTGCTTTCTTCCTATTTATATGGCTGTAAAACCTCTTACTATTACTTTTAATTCCCCTCGCTAAGTCCAACTCTTCCCGGCCTTTGGCCTTTCTCACTCTATCTCTACATTCTCTGACTTCGCTAAGGTAAGTTTCCTTACTGATCCCTCCCCTCTTCCACTCTTTGTACGCTTTCTGTTTTTTCCTAATCGCCCCTTTCAGCCGGTCGCTCATCCAGCTCGGTCTAAGTCTCTTGCTTAGTAATCTTTTTCCCTTTTTGGGGATACAGGCCTCTGACAGCTCTTGCATCTTTAACTTAAAGTAATCCCAGGCTTCTTCTGCTTTTAGGTCCCTTAATACGTTTGCCCAATCCACTTCCCTTACCAGTCCCCTTAATTTGTTAAAATTGGCCTTTTTAAAATTATAAACCCTAGTCTTTGACTTAATTCTGGTACTCTTTCCATTTAGTTTAAAGCGAATTAGCTCATGATCACTGGAGCCCAAGTTGTCCCCCACTACCACTTCCTCAACAAGGTCCTCACTACTTACCAGAATCAAATCTAAAATGGCCTCCCCCCTCGTCGGCTCAGCTACCACTTGATAAAGGAATTGATCCGCAAGCACATCTAGGAACATCTGAGCCCTATTATTGCTACTAGCGTTTGTTCCCCAATCTATATCCGGGAAGTTAAAGTCCCCCATAATTACACAGTTTCTATTAGTATTTACCTCCCTTAATACATTAAACAATTCCTTATCCATATCCTGGGTCGATCCCGGCGGTCTATAGCACACCCCAAGCACTATCCCCGGAGAGGCTCTAGTAGTACTTTTACCCAGCTTGAGTATTGCCCAGACGGACTCTGTATTATCTATTCCATCCACTATTATTTCTTTACAGCTTATTTCACTATTGACATACAATGCCACCCCCCCCCCTTTACCTTTATCTCGGTCTTTCCTAAACAGCGCATACCCCTCCATACCTGTGTTCCAGTCGTGACTGCCATTCCACCATGTTTCAGTTATTCCTACGATATCCGGTTTCAATTCTCGGACCAAGAGCTCCAATTCCTCCATTTTATTACCTAGGCTTCTCGCATTGGTGTACAAACAGCCTAATATATGTCGTTTAGCCTGTCTCCCATTACTAGCACTGTATGTTGCGCTCCTCTTTGTGTTCGTCCCCCCTGTCCCTCCTATGTCCAATCTCATTTCCCCGGCTATGTCTCTTCTTATTACACTCAGCTTTTCAATACCGGAAACTGGCGTGGAGATTAACTGTGCATCTCCCAACCATCTCCCCAAACTTCCTAGTTTAAAGCTCTTTTGATAAGATGAGCCAGCCTCCCTCCCAGAAGTCTATTTCCTTCCCTACTCAGGTGAAGCCCATCCCGCGAGAACAGGTGTCTGTCCCCGAAAGCCTCCCAGTGGCCATACATCCCAAAGCCCTCCTTATAGCACCACTCCCTTAGCCAACTATTTATCCTCGCAATCCTATCAGCCCTTTGGTGCCCTTCCCTTGGAACAGGCAGAATCCCACTAAAGATAACCTGAGCCTCTATCTCCTTGAGAGTCTTCCCCAGCCTGGCATAATCTCCCTTGATTCTCTCTAACGAGAACCTAGCCGTGTCATTCGTTCCCACATGAAGGATTATCAAGGGGTTCTTACCTGCTCCTTTCAGGATCCTTTTCAACCGCAGGTCCACATCGCGTATCTTTGCACCCGGTAGACAGCACACCCTTCTGTTCTCCGGGTCCGCCCTGGTCACAGGCCTGTCCAATCTCCTCAGTAAAGAGTCTCCAATTACATACACCTGCCGTCGCCTGGCAACAGTGCGATCTAGTAATCTAGTCTCCGATCCCTCTAGTCCTGACCTGTGTCTGCTCCTATCTTCCCTTATGCTCCCCCTTATGCCTTCCTGTATCCTCTGGTGGCCCATAATTGGTGCTGTCTCCATCACCTCCTCCCCCCTCTCTCTCGGACTAGCCGCTCTTCTCTTCTTCCTCACCCTCCCACCTTCAGTCATCACCTGCTGCCCCTCTACCTCGTTCTCCAAACACTCAAACCTATTCCTGAGTTCTATTCCCCCCTCACTGGCCCTCCTTTTCCTTGGCCTACTTCTCACAGTCACATGCCTCCACTTCCCTGGATCTCCTCCTTCCATTCCCCTCTCGCTGTCATCTACTACTGCCTCCTCCTGCACCCTAGAGCCTTCCTCTTCAGCCCCGCCTTGCCCATCCTCCATCAGCTGCTCAAACCCCCGCCTAAACTCCACCAGGGTCTCTACCTGCATCTCCAGCCCCTTAATCTTTTCCTCCAGTAACACTATAAGGCGACACTTCATACACACATACCTTTGTTCCGGGTCTCCTGCTAGGACTATATACATACCACAGCTTCCACATGCAGCCATCTGCATTCTGTCTGCTGCTGCTGCTTGGCTCATGGCTGCTGCAGTTTCTGCCCACAGCACCTGGGGCCACGGAGCACACGACACGACACGCCCCGCCCTCCTGCCTCCCCCTGCAAACTCCCTCTCAAACTCCCCTGTTAGCCGCCCTGTTGGCTGCCGCTGCTCGCAGCTGTACCGCTGCCTGGCTGGGCGGCCGCTTTTATGGGCCCCTTGATCAGCCAAGCCCCGCCCCCTGCTCAGGCCTCGGCGTCCGTCCCAGCACCCAGCCCCTGCCGGCCCCTACAAACCAAAACAAACAAACACACAAGAACACCCAGGAACACCCAGGACAGATGCAAATACAGGTACCTTCTCCTCCAATGAGAACTCCCTCTCAAACTCCCCTGTTAGCCGCCCTATAGTTGTCTATAGCCCAATTCTCCAATTTATCAAGATCCCTTTGAATTTTAGCTCTATCCTGAAAAGTGTTTGCAATCCCTTCCCCAGCTTTGTGTCATCAACTGCTAGTAGCAATATCACCCAATGGCTAGAGATGCGGCACTAGGTGGGGAGGGCTCTGAGTTACTACCGAGAATTCTTTCCCAGGTGTCTGGCTCGTGGGTTTTGCCAACATGCTTATGATTCCACTGATCACCATATTTGGGGTCAGGAAGGAATTTTCCTTCAGCTCAGATTGGCAGAGACCCTGGGGGTTTTTCCTCTTCCTCTGAAGCATAGCACATCACTTGCTGATGTAAACGAGAGTAAATGGTACATTATCTGTAACCTGAAGTCTTTAAATCAAGATTTGAGGACTTCAATAACTCTAGGGTTACCATATTTTAATGTTCTAAAAGGAGGACACTCCAGGGGGCCCCGGCCCCGCCCCACCCCAACTCCGCCCCTTCCCTGCCTGGCTCGCCCCCTCCCCTGAACGCTTCACCCCCCCCGCTCCTCCCCCTCCCCTCCTTCCCGCAAATCAAATGTTTGTGGCAAGCCTGAGGCAGGCAGGCAGCAGATAGGCTGGGGCGGAGGCGCGGGCCCAGTCTGGCCCCCCTGGCCGAGCGGCTCCCTCCGGCAGTCGGCCCCGGCCAACAGGCTCTGGCCCCGGTGTCTCCGGCCAGTTCCGCCTGAGCACGCCAGCCCCGGCCGAGCGGCTCCAGCCCTAGCGACTCCAGCTCGGCTCGGGCCCCAGGGCACCGGCACCGGCTGAGCATCCCCATCCCCAGTCCCAGCGACTCCGGCCTGGCTTGGCTCGGGCCCCGGTTCCGGACGAGCGGATCTGGCCCCGCCCCGGCTCCGGGCCAGTGGCGTTGGCCAGCGGCCAAGCACCCCCAGCCCCGGTCCCAGTGGCTCAGGCCCGGTTCCAGTTGAGCGGCTCCGGCCCGGCCCCGGCTCTGGCTGAGCGGTGCCGAGCACGGCCGGCCCCAGCGGCTCCGGCTCCGGCGGCTCCAGCCCGGACCCAAGCCCCACAACCCCTCCCTATTTTCCCGGACATGTCTGGCTTTTTGGAATTTCTTCCCGGACGGGGATTTGAGGACCAAAAAGTCGGACATGTCCAGGAAAATTCGGATGTATGGTAACCCTAAATAACTCGGCCAGAAGTTATGGGCCTGTTACAGAAGGTGGTGGGTGAGGTTCTATGGCCTGTGGTGTGCGAAGAGGTCAGACTAGATGATCATGATGGTCCCTTCTGGTCTTAAAGTCTATGAGCACCTCTTATAAGTCCCACTGTTTAGAAGCAGCAAATCTCATTGCTTGGCCACTGCAAGATTAGTTTATGCTTAGGGCATGGTTTCTAAAGTTTTCTGAGAAGCCATAATATTCAATTATTTTCTTTTTTTTTTTCCTTCTTGAATTCTACAGATATAGATGGCATTTGTCAGACTCTCCTAGAAATGCTGTCTTCTCACTCTTGGTGAGGTGGTGAGGGAGTTCATCAGACTGGGATTTTTTTTTTTTTTAACTGATCATTATAAGAAACGCAAGACAGTTATCTGATTGTAACTTGAAGACTTTTATATTTGTAACATTCTGGGAAAAAGCTCAGTGTTTTTCAGTTGCATTTGTCAGTGTGTTTTTAAAAAAATATTTATTGTTGCTTTTAGATATGTGCTAAAAGTGCCATACTTGAGTGATTGGGAAAGTGATTCTATGTTTTGTGAAATGTAATTTGTAAAGCAGTTTAGGATCCTTTGTAATGAGAGGAGCTGTATAATATAACATATGAACTTGTCAGAAGCGCTTATTTGAATATTTAGGAGGATGCGTTCAGTAAAGTAATTGCAGCTGTGTTTTTTGGGGTGTGTATGCCTAAATAGGGAATACCTAGTGATGTGGTATAAAGTCCTGAATTTGAAATGGGTCTCTTTCTGCTGAGTAGTAAATATGTGCATTACTCCTAAGCCATGGGGATCTAGAACTGTCATCTCAAATAAGTGCTGATAAATCCTTTTTTTCATAGAATCTTAGAAATGTAGGACTGGAAGGGACCTCAGTAGGTCATCTAGATTCTAGAACAGTCCCCTGCACTGAGGTAGGACTAAGTATTCAATGTCCCCCCTCAGAATCCTCTTCTCCAGACTAAACAACCTCCCCCCTTTCTTTTTTTTCAATCTTTCCTCATTGGTCATGTTTTCTAGACTTTTAATCATTTTTGTTACTCTTCTCTGGACTTTTTCCAATTTGTCCAAATCTTTCCCAAAGTGTGGTGCCCAGGATGCAATACTCCAGTTGAGGCCATATCAGTGGTGAGTAGAATGGAAGAATTACTTCTCGTGTCTTGCTTACAACACTTCTGCTAATACATTCCCGAATATTTGCTTTTTTTGCAACAGTATTACATTGTTGACTCATATTTAGCTTGTGATCTATTATAAGCCCCAGATCCTTTTTGGCAGTACTTCTTCCTAGGCAGTAATTTCCCATTTTGTATTTGTGCAATTGATTATTCATTCCAAAGAATAGTCCTTTGTATTTGTCCTTATTGAATTTCATCCTGTTTATTTCAGACCATCTCTAGTTTTGTCAAGATCATTTTGAATTTTAATCCTGTCCTCCAAAGTGCTTACAACCCCTCCCAGCATGGTTTCATCCACACATGTTAAGTTTACTCTGTCATTATCAAAATCATTTATGAAGCTATTGAATAGAACCAGACTCAAGACAGATCCCTGTGGGACCCCAGATGATATGCTCTTCCAGCTTAATTGTGAACCATGATAACTACTCTGAGAAAACTTTTCCAAACCAGTGGTGCACCCACCTTATCATAGGTCCATCTAGACAAGTGGTTCTCAAACTTATTTGATCGCCCCCCCCCTTCTTTGTGTCTGTCCCCAGTGAGGGATTGGGGTGAGGAAGGAGAGCCTGAGCTGCCTCCTGGTGAGGGATTGGAGGAGGGGGCGGGCAAAGAGAGCCCAAACTCAGGCTACCTCTCAGTGAGCTATTGGCGGGAGGGGAGGAGAGGCCAAGCCTGGGTAGCGGGGCTCTGTCTCCTTTCACCACTGCTTACCGGGTGTGCACAGGCCTTCTGCATGATCCCCAGCCATTCGGGGCTGACAGCTAGAGTTCTTTATTTAAAAACAAACAAACAACAAAACAGTACATGACTCGGCCTCCCTTGGGAGGTCCGCCCCAGTTTGAGAACTAATGATCCAGACTATATTTCTCTAGTTTGTTTGAGAAGGTCATGTGAGACAGTATCAAAAGCCTTACTAAAGTCAAGATATATATGTCATCTGCTTCCTGGCTATCCACAAGGCTTGTTATTCTGTCAAAGAAAGATATTAGGTTGGTGTGACATGATTTGTTCTTGACAAATCCATGTTAACTGTTACTTATCAATTTATTTTCTTATAGGTGCTTACAGATTGTTTCATTATGTCCTCCATTATCTTTCCAGGTACTGAAGTTAAGCTGGCTGGTCTGTAATTCCCTGGGTTGTCCTTATTCTCCTTTTTTTTTTTTTTTATAGATAGGTACTATATTTGCTCTTTACTTATCCTGTCCTCCATGAGTTCTCAAAGATAATTGCTAATGGTTCAGAGAGCTCTTCAGCCAGTTTCTTAAATAGTTAAGAATGTATTTCATCAGGCCCTGCCAACTTGAAGACATTTAACTTGTCTACAGAGCTTACAGTGGCACAGCTGTACCGATGCAGCTGCGCTGCTGTAAGATCTCTCATGTAGCTGCTCTGTGTCAACGGGAGAGAGCTCTCCTGTTTACATAATTAAGCCACCCCCAATGAGTGGCAGTAGCTATGTCAGCAGGAAAAACTCTGCCACCGACATAGCACTGTGCACACTACCGTTTATCCTGGCATAATTTAGGTCGCTCAGGGGAGTGGTTTTTTTCATACCTCTGAATGACATAAGTTTTGTTGACATAAGTGGTAGTGTAGACATGGCCAAAGTAATTCTTACCTTGTTCGTTTCCTATTTTAGCCTCAAATCCTACCCAATCTACACTTCTGCCATTGCTGCCATTTTCTGTTATTGTCATCCCATCCTAATTGTATAATGTGCCTACCCTATCCTTGGTCTACCTCTTGCTTCTCATATATCTATTAAAAATTTTCTTGTTACCCTTTTTGTCCCTAGCTAGTTTAAATTTTTTTTTTTTGCCTTGGCCATTCTAATTTTGTGCCTACATGCTTGTTTTTTTTTATGGTCATCCTTCATAATTTGACCTACTTTCCACTACTTGTATGACTCATTTTCAGGTTTCAGGTTATTGAGGATCTCCTGGTTAAGTCGGGGTGATCTCTTATCATATTTCATATTTTTCCTATGTATTGGAATAGTTTGCTCTTGTGCCCTTAATACTGTCTCTTTAAAAAAACTGCCAACTCTCCTGAACTCTTTTTTTCCCCTTACACTTGCTTCCCATGGGATCTTGCCTACCAATTCTCTGAGTATGCTGAATCATAGAAGTGTAGGACTAGAGGGGACTTCAAGAGGTTATCTAGTCCAGTCCCCTGCACTCAAGGCAGGACTACATAATAACTAGACCATTTCTTATAGGTGTTTGTCTAACCTGTTCTTAAAAACCTCCAATGATGGGGGCTCCACAACCGCCCTAGGCAATTTATTCCAGTGCTTAACTACCCTGACAGAAAGTTTTTCCTGATGTCCAACCTAAACCTCTCTTGCTGCACTTTAAGCCCATTGCTTCTTGTCCTATCCTCAGAGATTAACAAGAACAATTTTTCACCCTCCTCCTTGTAACAACTTTTTACATACCTGAAAACTACCACCGCGCCCCCCCCCCCATTCACAAGGCTTGTTAACCTGTCAAAGAAATCTATAGGTTGGTTTGACATAATTTTTTGTTGACAAATCTATGCTGACTGCTACTTATCACCTTATCATCTTTTTGATGTTTTCAAATTGATTGCTTCGTTACTAGCTCCATTGTGTTTCTGGGTACTGAAGTTAAGTTGACTGGCCTGTAATTCCCTGGGTTGTCCTTATTTCCCTTTTTTATAGAATGGCACTATACACCTCTACCCCGATATAACGCTGTCCTTGGGAGCCAAAAAAATCTTACCGCGTAATAGGTGAAAACGCATTATATCAAACTTGCTTTGATCTGCCGGAGCGTGCAGCCCCGCCCCCCTGGAGCACTGTTTTACTGCGTTATATCTGAATTCGTGTTATATCGGGATAGAGGTGTATTTTCCCTTTTCCAGTCGTCTGAGTTTTCAAAGTTAATTGCTAATGGCTCAGATATCTAGTTAGTCAGCTCCTTAAGTATTCTAAGATGAAGTCTGCCTTCTTGAAGTCCACTGTGTTTATTCTGTTTTCCCTCCTACCATTATTTAAAATAAATATAAATAAACTAAAAGCATTGTAGTTATAAATCTTTTGGACAATAGACTCTAATTCAGATGTCTTGAGTGGAAGAGGAGGGTAGAGAGATTGGGGGTGAGGAGGAAAATAAATCCAACCCTGAATTTCAGAAAGCTGTGAGGAAGAGTTATGTTTATGCCAGGTTTGTGCTGTGTGATGCATAATCTATATGTTTTCATAAACAGTTTCTTAGGTCTGAGTACAAGAATGATTGATTGGATTTAAAATCAAACAACTTAATTGGAAAATAAAGTTTTGGGTGCAGTGCTTTCTGTGTATTCTTTTTGAACATATTTCAGTTTCCTGCTCTAAGTATTCAAAAGTTGGCACTTCCTACTGAACATTGAGGCCACTGCAAAAATAAATAAATTAAATAAATAAATAAAAAATCCTTGTGTTCTGGAAAGGACTGTGAACCAATGCAGCATGATCAGCTAAAAGCAATGCTAATGCTTTATATCAAATGACTAACGGCCAGACTGTACCCTGCCTTATGAAAACCTATAAGTAGCTGAAGGAACGGAAAACTGAAGTTCCCTTTGCAAAGATTCCCCACTCTGGCTGGGAGTGAGAAAGGAGAAGACTGTTTGTTCCCCTGTAGAAGAAACAGAGCCTATTCCAAAGTCCTGTGGATTTCTGGGATTTGTAAGGGCATAGGGCAATGCTTAGATGAAAGAGGCCAGAAGGGTGAAAATATTGTATCAAACCCTGATTTCCATAGCTGTGTAAGGAAGAGTTATGTCAGAGTTGTTGCCATATGGCTTGGGTAGGGTGACCAGATAGCCAGTGTGAAAAATCAAGACGGGGGTTGAGGGTAATAGGTGCCTATATAAAACAAAACCCTGAATATTGGGACTGTCCCTATAAAATCGGGACATCTGATCACCCAAGCTGCTTGGGTGAAATTGAAATGCCAGAGATTTGTGTATCTCCTGCAGCCTGCAAACCCTTCTTTCAGAAGGTGTTCCTAACACACACAGTGCTAAGTAGGAAAGTTAGCATAGTTCATATTCTTGGCCTCCAAGTTGCCAGAAGAAACAATTCATGTCCAACCTAATTTAACCTCTGGTCCTCCCCGGCCTGCCTCTTCCGCTTGTGCAGATTCTCAGAGCAGATCAGCCCTTACTGGGGCAGAAAAGCTACAATGCTGTGGAGGGGGATAACCTATCAGTTCTCTTCAGGCAGGCAAAAAACTATGCAAGGAAGATCCTTTCTGCATACTGGCTTGTGGGGCACAATCTGGCCTTTAGTGAGGCTTTCCCCCCTATTAATTAAATGAATAAAAAATTGAAATGCAGTATGTAGCTTTAACTTTTCTGCAGTTCTTTGTTTCGGAGGTGTAATATCTTGTTTATTCAAAACAGGGCCAGGTACCCCTGAAGTCTATTAATGACATTGAAAAGTCTCATGATTATCATAAACCTTGATTATTCAGGTTTCATATTTGGGTGGCCAGTGTTGTGTTGGACAAAGTACAGTACAAATATTTATAAAGAACATTTTGGCATTAGCTACATACAGAATTTTTGATACAGGGAAATCGGGTACAGTATTTATAAGCCTCAGTATTTGGAGGGATTACCTCCATATAGTGGCTTGTGGGTATGGCTGAATGAATTTGCGTCAACTTAAATGTTTGTATTGCGTTTTTCTGGAGGAACTGCAAAGAGCATATACCAGTAACTATAGATATTTAGTTTCTGGCATGAATCACAAACAACATATAAAATAATATGGATCATAATTTTTAAAATTCCTTTTACAGGAATAAAAATGGGAATATTCCTGCGTGAGTTGCATGCTTACTTAGTGCTGTCTCATCTGTCATTCAGCTGACGTTTGTCACTGAATTTGCTTATAAGCATTGTGGGAAGTCCCACTTCCCATATTCTATCTAAAGTGTGTTTGTGTGCGCTCCAAAGATGCTGAATAGCCAATGGTTGAGTGACTACTGCCTTCGTCATTGCTCTGAGGCAAATTTCATTATTGTCATTCTCTTCTTTTTCTTAGATCAGAAAAGTAAAACTGCTGCTGATTATGCTTGCCAGCTCACTAATTCTTGTGAGGGTGGGACTTCACAGATGATTGATTAACTGCTACTTTATGTTGCTTTGTAACTATGCTCATCTTAAACAGGAGATGAGAAAATGGATTTAATTTTTGATATGGGTTTGTGTAACCAATTATAAAAGAATTCTGCATCTACTATAGGCTGTGCTACAATCATCAGTTTTAAAAAGGAGAGAGATTGCTCATGGATTTGTCTGAGCCTTGAACTAGAGTGATGATCCAATAGGTAAATGCTTTGGAAAAGAGCACTAGATGCTAGCGCTCTACCCAAGTCTACCCAAAAGAAAAGCATCTTCCACAATTTTCTAAAGAGGGTCATTTCCCCTGTCTGTCTCCTCCTGCTGTGAGGTCTTTTTAGATGGTAAACTCTTTGGGGCGGAGGCTGTCCCTTTTTTGTTAACGGTGTAATACAATGGGCCCCTGACATGGCTGAGGCCTCTAGGTGATACCACAATAAAATGTTTAATTATTTAAGTTGTCACTGACAACTGTGTCCACTGATGAAAATTAGAAAAGCATGATGCTTCAGTTGTGCTCATCTTGTTTACTTTTAATGCTTGAAATAATAAGTGATAGTGAGAGATGTACGATAATGGCGGAGTTAGAAGTAGCTGAAGCAGTAATGCTGTCTTTGTGATTACATCCATGCCGTCTATGTGGGATATTTATCAAAAGAATTGGAAAATGTGTGTTGTTTTTACAGTGATTCAGCATCGTCTGTGAAATAACTTTACAGACACCAAGCTAATACAGGGTTAAAAACGTTCGTAGTTTGAGATGCATGCCATTTGTTAGCTGGTGCTGTACAATATGTGGAAAAGTTTTTGAACTTCTTTCTTTTTTTTTTTTTTTTTTTTTTTAAACAGTCTGCAATGTTGTCTGTAATGCTGCAGGACTTTACAACATAACAATACCAGTAATCTGTTTCTGCTTTATAATTAAATTACCTAACTTTCAAATTAGTAAATTGACATAACAGAGCTGGCTTGTATCATTCTTCTTGTTGGGTATCAGTTTTATTTTCATGTTTATTAATTTCCTTTAAGGAAGCTGCCTTATATGATCTGGCCTCCTCTTAACTTTAACATGGTATTTACATGTAAAAACATTCCGTTTTACATAGTGCCACCCCCAAAAATGTGTTACTCTAGATCTAGTCTTGTGCTGTTCTAGTCAGTTTCATACATGCTTGGGTGGTGAGGGTGGGGGAGACACTGATTTAGTTGAAAGAACAGGAGTACTTGTGGCACCTTAGAGACTAATAAATTTATTAGTCTCTAAGGTGCCACAAGTACTCCTGTTCTTTTTGCGGATACAGACTAACACGGCTGCTACTCTGAAACCTGATTTAGTTGAGGCTCATATGAGAATAATATGAAAAATGTCCAGTAAATGGGGCTTTAATATTGATTGGGATGTGGATGGTTTGGGTTTTTTCTTATTTCTAGCTTAATTTTCAAAATAAAATGCCCCAACTGAAAAGCTTGAAGTCAAAATTAGGGAAATGTGTTACCCTCTTTGGTTCTGGCACGGCTAACAGGGTATGGTATCTGATCACCTGAGATTCTCTAAATCACGATGGAAAATATTCCAGAATTCAGCAACTTCCCAGTAGTCCTCCAGGGAGACTAAGTGACTTTGGGAAAAGGGTAATGGAATATAGCTCTTGCTGGTCTTTACTTTAATTAGAAAAAAGTCTGAAAAGTTGAATTGACAGTGAACCTTCTCAAGAGATTGAACAATTTCTTCAAACGTCTATGAGAATATGAAATTAGAGTTTACACAGAAAAGAGAATGCACAACCCACTCAATATGTAATTTTACAGTATATTGAAAAATTTAGTCTCCTCCTGTCTGAGCTAATGGTCTCATGCATTTGTTCAAAGATTATTTATGGACTAATACATTACTAAAACAAGTAACCCTCATGACTGTAGGATATGTCACATCCTCCTTTCAACTTTTTGTCCTTCTTAGAGATTGTGCCAGTCTCCAGTGGGTTGCCCACTAACTGACAGGGAGTGGCTTTAGAAAATCTCACTAACCTGTGGATCTGGCTCTCAAGCAAACTTTCAGACTTAATTGAACGTTGCATGGAATGACAGCTTACTGTTAGGTGAGAGGCAAGTATATTGGGGCAGAGTTTGAGACTACATAGAACTGATCCGTATTTTTGTGATTAATAAAATCTTATGTATTCCAAAGCTTTTTCTTACTTAACAGCCCAGAATGCTTTACTGTAAATACTGAAATTGTTTCATGGTCTCCCTTAATTTATGCACACCTCCTCCCCACCTCTTTTCTATCCATGTTACAGAACAGTGTATTTTGTTCATGTTTTTGTTTTTGATGAGGGTGCTGGTGGACTAATTACATCATTGCTTATGGCCTACAGTTTGTCTAAGATTTATCACTCTTTTAAAAATCCTGATGGAGAGAATATCAAACAAGGCCTATTCTTTTAAAATTAGGAAATGCACATTAACACATTAATGCTGTTGTCGTCAGCAGTAGCAGCTTGCATACTTTCTAGTTTTAGCACCTGCATTCACTTCCACTCCCAACCTATCTACTTTCTTGAAATAAACTCTATTTCTGCTGCTTATTTAGGCCCTTTTGTTCCATAGTCTGACCATTATAAAAACCCAGAGAGATAAGACAGGAAGTGTTGAATTCCACCAATGCCATATGCTTACAGGAAGCAGATGGTGTGAAAATGCCCCCTTGATCCTGTCTGATTCCTATTATATGATTGCAAAAAGATTTTGAATTTAATAAAGTATAGATTAGTCCCATCCTTAACCTCATGATCAGTAGTGTTTGTTTTCAAGTCTGGTTTATGCTTTCTGTAGGCATTCTCCTTTTCCTCTGTGTGAGAACTAACATTTATACCTCTTTATTCCCCCAGTCATGTCTTAGGATGTAATTATGCAGAGAAGGGCAATCAGGCAAACAAACAAAAAATCTACAAAAAAGGAGGTTGCTTCCTCTCCCCTCCCCATATTTAGGACCTCGAAACAGACTTTAATACTGTTAATATGCTACTGTAAACATATTTTTGTCAACTGATGGGAGGCACAGGCAGAGTTTATTCTATAATATATGTTAGAAAAGGATTGGAAGAGCTTAGTTTGTGATGCCAAATGGAGACCTAATTCATGTGCCATGCAAGTTACTTTGCTTCTTAGTTCATATGCAGAGCTGTTTAATTTTGTTAATGAGAAACATTTAGTAGTTGTGGATGCCGCCCCTCTACCCCCCCGAAGCAAAAACCAGTGCAGCTTTGCTACACGCTGCAAGTACTGGATGTTGGGAGGACGAATTGGGGGTAAGGAGTCCCCTTGCTGCCATGAAGTTGTGTGTGTGACTGAAGGATCCATTGCTGAACAGAGCTCCAATCTTCTTTCAGCAGGGGGTTGATGGTGATTTAGGAGGGCACAAGTCTATTTCAGTCAGTGACCTGAAGTAGCTTCTGCAAAGCAGCTCCAGAGTTACTTTATGGCTTCAAGGGTGGTGGGAAGCATGCCTGCTTTGCTTCTACCCAATTCCTAGTGCCTCGGGCTATGGGCTGGTCTAAGGATTTGTGTGGCGTGTTGTGAGCAATGAGCATTCTCATTATTGCTTATTTTTCTAGCTGGAGGATGTTGCTGTGATGCGAGGCTTGCATTTGAGGGTCTGATGGAGTCATAAGCCAGGAATCAAGGCCGTCCTTAGGATTTATGGGCCGCTACGCAGTATTATTAAACTGGTGCCCCATGCCCAACTTGGGGCACAGCCACCACCCCTGCCCCTGGACCCCCAGAAGAACCCCCCCCCCATTGCTGACACACACCGAGCTTTGTATGCAGCAGACACAGTGGCAGGCCCGGAGGGGGAGGGACGAGGCTGCAAAGGATACCGAGCCACCCGGCTTGCCTCACAGCGGCGGAGAGTCACAGGTCCCTGCAGAGACCCCTGTACCCTCTCCCTCACGCAGAATGCCCGCGCATTCGGCTCTGTGAACATGGCCCCTGCCTAAGAGACTGCAGCTCACACTTTGTGTGCGGGAGTCGACCCACTCTTACTTGCAGTCCCGGTGCTGCCCCAAATTTTCAGGTGCCCTACGCAGCCACATATGCCTAAGGACAGCCCTGTCTGGAATGCTCCCTAGTTAATAGGGTGATGGAAGTGACGAGGCTGTGTGACTGTCCTGGGAAAGGCCCTTTAGCTGTGTCTGCTTCTGATGTTGGTGGTGGAATAATGCAATCCTTTGCGGGAGGGGAAAATGGAATACTTGAGACAGAAGAAAGGATAGAACAAAGGAAGGTAAAACCGGACATGCAACTGGGCTTGGAAAGAAAATAAGGGGAAACCATGTGGAAACAGGAAAGGAGATAATACCCATATGTTTACATGCCTGACGTTTATTGAGTGTATGGTAAGTTTATTTTGCCTGTTCTCCCTTTTGTTTCCTCTTCATTTCATGACAGAGAATTAACATAATCCATTTAGGAATGACATAACTTTATAACAAAGTATTCTATACAGAAGCATTGCGTGAGATGCCTGCAGTGTAGCCTTTACTTCAAGGTTTTGGGCGGAAGTGAGTCATGAATTGTTTCTGGCTTTACAGGCTGTCACTCCCTTTGCTTGCTAGCTAAAAGGTGTATTGGAATTTTCCAGGTATGGCATTGTGGGAGGTGAGAAGGGGAAGGAAAGGGGAGAGGCCGTGGGTTGAGATTTGGAGAAGGAAGGAAGGGCATATCTCAGAGAACTAAGTCCCTTAATGTAACTTGTTTAGTGAATGAAGGAACAGTGGAAAGCTTAAAAAAAATTTCCTGCAGCAAATCTGTATTCAAATGACTACTGCTGTCGTTGTGTTTGCTACCTTTTTATTACCACTTCTTTTTATTAATTTGAAATGCAAACTGATTTTCTCTCCAGCATGGATTTCAACACATTTTTGTGCTCCTGCCAAGAACACTCTGTTCTGTTAAGTCATTCAGTGACGTTGAATGCTGGCCTGAAGCCAAGCTGGGTCAAGTTCATTCAAATAAGTTTTAGCGTAGGCTCTCACTAGGTGAGGAATGTCAGTCTTGTCTTCACAGAATAGGGTGCTCTGTCATGTCAGTTTTTCTAAATAAGTTAAGTGGTGTGTTTTTGTTTTTAAATTGGTAACATTTTCATGCATGTGAATGAGATGGTAGAATGGATCTAGAACGGGGTGGGCAAACTTTTTGGCCTGAGGACCACATCTGGGAATAGAAATTGTATGGCAGGCCATGAATTCTCACAAAATTGGGGTTGGAGTGCGGGAGGGGGTGAGAGCTCTGGTTGGGGGTACAGGCTCTGGAGATGAGTTTGGGGTGTAGGAGGGTGCTCTGGGCTGGGACTGAGGGGTTTGGAGGGTGGAAGGGGTATCAGGGCTGGGGCAGGGGCGTGGGGAGAGGCTCAGGGTGCAGGCTTCAAGTGGCGCTTACCTCAAGTAGCTCCCGGAAGCAGTGGCATGTCCCTTTTCCAGCTCCTGTGCGGAGGCACGGCCAGGCGGCTCTGCACCTTGCCCCATCCCCTAGCACAGCCCCTGTATCTCCCATTGGAGCACGTAGGAGCTGGAGTGGGACCATGCCGCAGCTTCAGGGAGCCGCGTGGTGTGGACCCTGTGCCCTGGCTAGAGCACCGGAGCGAGGCAAGCCCCAGACCCCGCTCCCCAGGTTTGCCCACCCCTGATCTAGAATATAAAACAAAACCTATATATTGTGAGTTTCCTTCCCTTTATCGATTTTTATTTTTATTTATTTATTTATTTTTTTATCTATCCCTACATTAGTCTTGACATTGCCATATATCTTTTCTGTTCAGCTCTGGGAGTACTAGTGAAATCCTAGTGGCAGAGCCCCTGTTGTGACAGAAATAGATACAGCATAGTGAACTGTATTAACACTACAATGTCCCAATCTAGGGCAGTAGTTCATACGCTCCACATTTAAAATTCTGGGATTCACTCTCTTATCTTCAGTGTGTTTAGGGCTGTTCTTTAAAATGCATACAATTATACTTCTATTCCAATATACACATGCACCTTAAAGAAATCTATTCCATTCTGAGTCCATGTCCCTCCTAAAGAATTGTACTATGTTTATAGTGGTGAAAAATCTGCCTTCATGTTGTTGCTCTCTAGTTCCAACTTCCCTGTCAGGGCACTGACTGTATTACTGCTGCTTTGCATAGTAGCGTACTTTTCCTTCCTGTAACCCCACCACAAATCACGCTCCAGTCCCTCCCTTCCCCCTCACTTCCAGTAACTCTGCTCTGTGAGCAATAATTTTGGAACCACTGGCAAAATAAGAGCCTGTTTGACAAGTTCATAAAACTCTTACAACAGGACACTAGTTAAGATATATAAAGTTAGGGACGTCATTAAGCTGTCTCTGAGACAACTGTTTAATGTTTCAAGATCAGAAGTTAAATCCATTTTTTCCACCATATCACTTAGATTATTTTATTATGAATAAAATATTTGGGACAATTCCATGATTAAAACGGGGGGAGAGGGGGAGGAAACAGTATATGGATGAAAGAATGGAGATGTAAATTAAGGAGGTGATAATTCACAGATCCCAGCTGAAATTTCTATCCCTTTTGGCTGTATTAACATCTTGTTTTTTGGAGTCATGTATCGTATCATGTTTCTGGGTCTTGGCTCAATTGTTTCATCTTTAAGGGAGAGAAACATAGCAGTACCAGGTTCCCATGGTTCAACACCCACTCTTTAGCTACTTGTCAGAGCTTGCTAGCTTATCTTGACTGTGTGGGAGAGTAGAGGTTGATCACCTTTGTGCTCATCGCTAGATGTCACTCATTTGCAATTATTTGAAATATTATTTGGGTTGGACTCCCCCCCCCCCCCTCCCCCCCAGAATCATTCTGCTTCCTTGCCATCTCGGCCAAAGGGGAGGGGGGGGGAGGGGAGGAGAACTGACAAGAAATTCTAATAAACTGTTCCATCCGATCACCTCCCGTCCCATAAAATTGTCCTATTGTGGTACTTACTAGTTTTGAATTCTTGTATGGCATATTCCTTTCTCTTTCTTCTTTCTTTGTCATTTTTATATAGTTCTGCTGTGAGATAGCATTTACTTTTTCTTGCTTGTGGGTTTCCATTGATGCTTTTTTCATTTGTTCACTAGTATGTGAGAGGCAAAAATAACGACAGCTGATCTTTTCAAAAGTGATTTTAAAAATATAAACAAAGGGAGACAGTGATCGAATAGTTGGATCACAAAAGGGATACCTAAAAAAACAACAACCCCAAACTGAACTAGTATGTATGAAATGGAAAAGGATAAATCCAAAACCAAAGAACTACTCTGGGGTTAACCGCTGATGCCTTTTGATGTGTTAGGCAATGGATGATGATATAAAAAAGAGAGATGGACAAGGGGGGTGGGTGTGTGTGTGTGTGTGTGTGTGTGTGTGCGCGCGCACACCAAGATGATTTTGCACATGCGTCCACTGAGATGATTTTGCTATTGTTGTCTAGTACATTCTGTGGAATGTGATGCCTCTCTTGGCTTTTGCTCTGTCTTCTCCAGCATCTTTGTATTAGTTTGTATTACTTTGTACTGACTCTGCAGTGTAAAATACCCTAAAGTTTTAGGCACATTACCATTTTTTTTTTAAATGGGGGGGACTAGCCGGTGATGACTTAGCTATATGTCTTGGTACTGCTGAATGCCTAGCTAACCTTCAGCATGTTTACTCCAAAAGTGGAATTTCCAGGGAGAGAAGTATGTCCATCAAAGGTAAAATATAAACAGGTATATTACTGGTATATTATATTATTTCTCTCTTTCCTCACTCCCCCCCCCCCCTCCCGCCCCACTATTGAAATGTGACTGTGAGAGAGACTTCTTGGTACTAGTCAATTTTATAGTACACAGGCACCTATTATGAGGCCATGCTGCTTTATAGGTTGGCAGGCAGGGACAGCTCTGCCAAGTCAAGTTGTTTCATAGCGGGTCCCTTCTCCTCCCTCCACCATCCCCCCACACATGCAGGGGTTCAAGTGGGTCAGTTCTGTGCTGTCTGATTTTATGTAACCAGGAAAACTAGATGTCCTGAGGTGTCTTCAGAATTCATTTAATAATAATAGTTTAACAATACTTCTGTAGTACTTTCTATCTGAGGATATCCTTGTTCTTCAAATGTTAACAAATTAAGACACTCAATGGCCTTGTGAAGTAGGTAAGTAGTATTCCTATTCTATGGATGAGAAGCTTCACTTTCCCATTTGACAGATGAAGAAACTGAGGCATTGTCTACACACACTTTTTTTTTCTAGATAACAGAAGGTGTGAATTTAAAATAACATAGTTATAACATTATTACCCTCCATTTGGACACTCTTGTTTTCAATACGAGTTGTTTTTTTTTCAGTTTAATTTGTCTCTTGGAAAGGAGGTTAAGCTAAATTGAAAAAAGCTCCTCTTGTATCAGAATAAGAATGCTCACGTGTGTGGGGGGTGAGCTACATTAATGTAACTATACTGGTATAATTGATTTAAAAGGTTCCCATGTAGACAAGCCCTAAGACCTGGAGAGAATGACTTACTCGAAGTTATACAGGAAATCTATAGCAGAGCTCAGAAAATGTGGGAGGGAGGATGAAAGTGCCTTTCTGTTAGGCTAGTCCTGAACAGAATTTTTAGGGCCATATTCTACCTGCTCTGCACAGACTACCCACTGATGTCAGTGGGAGTACATGCCTGGACTGAGTGCTGAGCATGGTCCATATAAAAGCAGATAAATCCATTCAGATTATTCTTAAATCCTACTTTTCTAGCATTTTTGGTTATAGGTTTCAGTTTTTTTATGCAGTTTAGTGATATTTTAAGAGTATTTAACTTTTTATGTGGCACAGTAGAGAAAAACAGATATTGCTTCTGCTGATACCTGTATGAGTTATGACAAATGCTTAATCCTAAAGCTCCAGTTTCCCTTTACTAAGGTTACAGGATAAAGGTATCCATCTCTTTTACACCTAGGATTACTAAGTATTTGTGGCAGTGTGTCGTAATTATCTAATACACAGTTAGTATTATCATTATCCTTATTTGAATTTAATTGAGAGACTGCTTTGATGAATAAAGCAGTATCATCTTCCCCACCACTTTCCCTGAAGGGGAAGTGGGTTTCTCTGAAGTATAGTAGGTATTAGAATACTTTTCATGACCAACTATATAATTACACCTTTAATCATAATAAAATACTGTAGATCCTTCACTGTTTATTTTATTAATATGTTATCCACTTTGGTCCCTCAGCATAGAATAAGCAGCCCATGAAGATTAAAGATGGTGGTCATCAGCCATTTCTTAATCAGGGTCTAATTATACTTAAGTTTGCATCAAGACATCTGCTTAAAGTTTGATCTTTCTAAATCCTCTAAAATTGACATGCCTGTTTGGATTTCTTTGAAATTTGGTGTGCCTCAGCAGTGTGCAGGATAGGTTAGTGATCCAAATTTGGAGTCACTTGAGCCAGGGGTTCTGGAGATCTAACACCTCCCCCGACTCCCAATAGCCATTTAAAAACATTTCATGGGTGTTGTTGTGTCCGTCCCCCCCCCCCGATGTAAAGATCAAACTATTGATAGGATGTGGGTTAAAATGGTCTCAATCTTTTGAGTTTTACCCGAGGTAGTGCATGGTACTCACTAAATGGTTGGGGGACCCAAATTGAAAACAATATTTAAGAAACTGTACATATTTTACACTTGCGTATGCGCCAAAACAGAAAAGTAGCCTAGAGGGTTACCGTTCCCATCATTTTATATGCTTTTTAATGCTCGAATGTTGTAAGTGCTCAAAACTCTGAACAATAATGGGACTGCTTTGAAATTTGGTGTGCCTCATAGCAGCATGGGTAGCATTTGTTATCCAAATTTGGTGTCATTTGACAGAGGGATTCCTGAGTTATAGTCCCCTCTCCCCCTACGGTTTCCTTCTGCTGCCTTGTACTGTTAAACTGAGAGTGGCTTAAGTCATCCTAACTCTGGAAGTATCTGCACTAAAATGTAGCTCCCACTGATATAACTCGCCTACTATACCGACTTAATAACTCCATCTCCATGAGAGGCATAGTGGTTAGGTCGATGCAGTCAGTGCAGACACTGGGTTGCTGACCTCGATTGTTGCTGCCTTTCAGAAGCCGTCCCACAATTAGGGTGAACGTCTGTCCTGAATTGGGCAGGACAGTACCGAAATGCAGAATTCAAGTCCTGGGCTGAATGACGCCGGGGCACTTTGTCCCGGACTGTCTGCGGCACCGATTCACACCTGCCTGAGATTCAGGGGCCGCACCACCCTCTTCCCAGTGGGGTGGTGGGGCTGAGATGGGCTTTAGTGCCCCCTTCCCCCCCCCCCCCCCACTACGAGACCCTACCCCTGCTCCTGCTCTTTCCTCTGAGGTCCCATCCCCTGGTCAGGCCAGAAGCTGGAGCCGGGCAGTGATAATAGCTGCCCGGTGAGCTTGCTGCTATGGGAATCCCCAGACCCACCACCCTGCCCATGGCGACGTACCCTGGGGGACGGGGATGTGGTCTGTGGGCTGCTCTCTGGCACAGTGGCCTGGATTCCCTGGGCAGCTCTTATCATGGCCCAGCTTCTGGCCTGGCCAAGGGTGGTGGCTCAGGGGAAGAGGAGTAGGGGGTGGGGGGCTTGAGGGGAGAGGAGGGGCAGAGGGCAGGGCCTCAGGGGGAAGAGGAGGGGTGGGTTAGGGTTGCCAACTTTCAAACTGCACAAAACCGAACACCAGGGCCTTGGGGTAGGGCAAGGGTGTTCGGTTTTCTGCAATTTGAAAGTTGGCAACCCTATCCCACCCCTGCTCTTCCCCCTGAGGTGCTGCCCTTTCCTGCCCTGTCCTCTCTGAGGCCCTACCCCCTGCTCACTCCATCCCCCCTCACTCCGTCGCTCGCTCTCCTTCCCCCTCCCTCACTTTCACTGGCAGGGTTTGGGGTGCGGGAGGGGCTGAGGGCTCCCGCTGGGTATGCGGGCTCCAGGCTGGGGCCTGAAATGAGGGGTTCAGGGTATTGGAGGGGGCTCAAGTCTGGGGAAGGAGGTTGAAGTGCAGGAGGAGGTTAGGGCTGTGGCTGGGTGTGCGGGATCCAGGATTGGGTCAGAAATGAGGGGTTTGGGGTGTGGGAGGGGGCTCAAGGCTGGGCAGGTGGTTGGGATGTGAGAGGGGGTGAGGGTTCTAGCTGGGGGTGCGAGCTCTGGGGTGGTGCCAGGGATGAGGGGTTTGGGGTGAAGGAGGGGGCTGGGGCAGGGGGTAGGGGTGCGGGAGGGGGTGAGGGGTGCGAGCTCCGGCTGGGCGCCGCTTACCTTAGGCGGCTCCCGGAAGTGCCTGGCATGTCCCTGGCCAATGGGAGCTGCAGAGCTGGCGCTTGGGGCAGGGGCAGCACACGGAGCCGCTTGTGTGCCCCTGTGAATAGAAGACCAACATGCTGGCTGCTTCCGGGAGCCATGCGGAGCCAGGGCAGGCGGAGAGCCTGCTTTAGCCCCGCTGCACCGCCGACTAGACTTTTAGCGGTCTGGTCATCAGTGCTTACTGGAGCCACCAGTGTCCCTTTTTGACTGGGTGTTACGGTCGAAAACAGGACAGCTGGCAACCCTAGGGTAGGGCCACAGAGGTGAGGAGGGCTCCTGCATGTGTCCTGCTTTTGCCTTTTGACGCAATACCCCACACTGACAGTTAAATCAGTTCAAGTGCCCCTTGTGAGAATGTGCAGTGCTGACACAAGGAGCGTCGTACTGATGTGCCAAAGTGATTTAATTACTGAAGTGACTGTATGTTGACGTAACTTAGGCCGACTTAATTTTTGCCCTTACTAATGACTGTACAAATCCACAGACCTTGTTGAGCTTGCGGATTGTGAACTCACCCTTCAGTTAACATAGGATACTTAGGATAAATTAATCACAAGCCTCAATCTGAGACAAAAGGCGTGTTGGACTGAGTGGCTGGAGACTGCTACAGTTTGTGAGTCACAGGTGGCAGTTCCCCTCGCCCTACCCCCCCCCCAACATGTGAATGTTTCCTGGGAGGAGAGGGGGAATAGAGGGGAGAGGAGTTTGGGGCTGCAGTGATAGAAGGGGGCCTCTGGGGAGGGGATAAATGGGGATGAGTGGTAGAAGCAGCAAGAGGTTGGAGGCTCGGGTGAGGGAGGAATAGCGTCCCCAACTCTGCCAGTGCACTCCTATCCCCTGCACCCCTCAGCTCTGCCAGTGTGCCTCAAACTTTACCAATGCACCCTGACCCCTATGCGCTCTACAGCTCTGCCACTGCACACCATCCCCCGTGCATCCCCTGCTCTGCTTGTCTCTGTCAGCCCCACATTCTCCCGTCATATATGTGTGCCCAGCTCTAGGGAGCTCTTGCCCCCCCAGGGGAGTCTCAGCCCCCTTCCTGCCCCTTGATCTTCTGAGGGTGTCTGAGCCTCTCGTGCCCCTCCCTGTGGGCATGCCAGGATCTTGAGGGGGGCGCTGTGCTCCTCTACAGTGGTTGCACATATCCCTCTCCCTCAGTGTGAGCCAGGATCTGGGGAAATCCTGTCCCTTTGAGTGGTGAGCTGAGAACCGGCCTACGTCATGCATATCACAGAGTCTAAAGCATTCTCTCTTAACCTTTCCAGACTACTGTATCCCTTTGACATCTGATTTATCTTGCATACCCCCAAGTTTCACCTCACTGAAAAACTACTTGCTTACAAAATCAGATATAAAAATGAGTGTCACAGCACACTATTATGGAAAATTTGCTTACTTTCTCATTTTCCCCATATAAAAAATCAATTGGAATATAAATATTGTATTTACATTTTAGTGTATGGTATATAGAGTAGTATAAACAAATAATTGTGTGAAATTATTTTTGTACTGACTTCGCTACTGCTTTTTATGTAGCCTGTTGTAAAACTAGGCAAATATTTAGAAGAGTAGATTACCCTGTGGAAGACCTCTGTGTACCTCCAGGAGTACGTGTACCCCTGGTTGAGAACCACTGCTCTAAAGGAACCAGGAGGAGGCGGGAACACTCACTGAGACGAATAGAGTGGTTATTGTTTCAGGTTGTTGTATTCATCTCCATAGGGGGGTTGTTATGCAGCTGAGAACATTGCATTGTGATGAATGGGCCACTTTGACTATACACCTTTCAGAGCCTCCTGTGCTGCAGATGGGTGCACCGAGCCCTTTCCTTACCATCCCTCTGTTTTTCCGGTTTAAAGGATGACACTTCTAAGTCTCTGAAAGTCTCATACTTGCATGGATTTTCTTGAAATTTGCTATGCCTTCAGGGAGCACAGAATAGGATTAATGACCCATATTTGGGGTCATTTAAGCCTGGTGGTCTGGAGGTGTAAGCCCTGAATAATATAGCCATTTTCCAAAGTTTCTAGGTGTCTTCCCCCGCCGACTACCAGATAACACTATTGTTGTGATGTGGGTCAAAATGGTTTCAATTGATCAATTTTTACCCATGGTAGTGCAAGGCAGCCACTAAGTTTTTTTTGGGGGGGGGGGACCCAAACTGCAAATTGTATTTAAGAACTTGTTAAATTCTTTGTTTGTGTAGATATATAATCTGGAAGGATTATAATGCACGTGCACCAATAAAGAAAAAAAGTGAGAAGGTTTCTGTGCAGCCACTTCATGCTTGCCTGGGTAGTTTGAGGGAATTGGCTAATGTTTTTGCCCTTGTTGAACTCCCCACCACTGATCTTGCTAGTCTGAACTTTTGTACATCTGTGCAGTAAAGATTTAATGATTCATGTTGCTTGCTGGAAGTTGTCTGTCTTATAATATGACATCTTTATTTAATGGGGAAGTTTACTATGAACGCAGCAGAAGTCAGCAGCTGGTCTAACCAAAATGTGTGTTATATTGGAGGGGGAGGAGCTGTAGACAGCTGTGGGGGGAAAGAGGTGGGAACAGGGGCAGGGGTTACGATGGGGTTAGACAATAAGGACAGGTGACAGGCAAACCGTGGAATGGTTGTTTGGGAAAAGCATTATTTTTACTAGCCCCAGAGGTGGTTGGTGAGGGCGTGGTGGACAATTGGCCACTTCCTGATCTTGGGCCAGATTACTGTGGTGTTTCCAGATGCGTAGTGCAGAGGTTCAGAACTCATAGCACAGGTACCTTGATTAGTTAGGGAAAAGAAATGTGTGCAGCTAGGGTTGCCAATATATGGATTCTGGGTGATTCCTAGATCACGAGGTTGCAGAAGTTTGCAGGAAGCAAGGCATACACAATGGCCTGAGGATTGCTGACAATAGGCTGATTTGGCTTGGTATGCAAATTGCAGGCATGATATGTACAGTTGCCTAAATGACTGCTAATGCCTACCAACAACGTATCTCTTTTCCTGTTTTAAAAAAAAAAAAAAAACTAGGAATTTCAGTGGCAAAAAAGCTACATTAATGTAGAGCTAAGTTTGCTTAGTGGTATATCATTTCCTTGCAGAACACTGACCTGAGCAAAACTCCAACATCTGAAAACCAGGATGTCAAGCTGTCTGGAGGACACAAACCCCAAACTGGCTGTGTTCTATAATTAGATTTCACCAACCAAGTATCAAGTGTGACCTCTTCAAGCACTATAACAGCCTTAATATGGAGTTCCCTGGGGCACTCCCGTCTATCTTGCCACCCTTGTGAGTCTGCCTTTGTATTAGATGGTCCTTTACGCCAAACATTGCAACAATATTTAGGTTATTCCCAGTCCCAAAGGACCAATCTGGTCAATTGTACCTTAAATCTCTCACCAAAGACAACAGTTGTAGTCAATCCTGTAATAAACTAAAGATTTATTAACTAGGAAGAAGAAATAAGAGAATTATTTACAAGGTTAAAGCAGGTAAACATACACATGAGTTACAGTCTTAGGTGTCAAAAGGTAACAGAAGCTGCTATAATATAAAAGTGTTGTATGTCCTTTAGGACTAACCCAAGCTAAGCAGCTTGGAGATCTCTTGCTTCATCTTAAGAAATACTGCCCTCTCCAAATTCCAAGCAGTATAGTGATACAGATCCTTCTGGTCAGAGATTTTTATTCCCTTCCCCCAGAGTTCAAGCTGTGATGGGTGTGGGGAAAACATCAGTGGACAAAAGATTTTGTTGTTTGTTCCACAATGGTTTGTCTGGCGTCTATAAGCCTTCTTTTGTTGGGCAGGAGATGACACTTTTGTGGTAAACTAGTATCTCTCACTTGATAATGCTTCTCTCCTGACTGGGGGGGTTTCCAGTTTCACAGCAAACACTTTTATAGTTAGAGCAAGACACTTAAATATTACCTCCTAACTTGGGATACAGATATTATAAGTGAGATTACTATGTGCAGCAACTCACAAGCATCTCATGAAGTTCAAACACTAAACACATTTCTATAAACTTGACATCTTTTACAAAATGCTAGCACATAGGTGAGCCAGACTGATTTCCAGCTATGCATTTGTCAGTGTTCGGTGAGACCTAGGGGCCTTGGCATGTGCTGGCATTTGGTCTGCCATCATTCAGGAAATGTAGAGTTAACATTGCTTAGACATCCTTAACTCTGTTCTCGTTTAGCAATGCCCCAATATACCCCATTATCACATACCTTTCCTCTGCCAGTCCCACAGCTGAGAATATAAGAATGGCCATACTCAATCAGACCAATGGTCTGTCTAGCCCAGAATCCTGTCTTCCAGCAGTGGCTAGTGTCAGGAATGAACAGAACAGGGCAATTTATTGAGTGATTCATCCCCTGTCCTCCAATCCCAGATTCGAGCAGTCATATTAGGAACACCTAGAGGACAATGTTGCATCCCAGATCATCTTGGCTGTTAGCCATTGATGGACCTATCCTCCATGAATTTATCTAATTCTTTTTTGAAACAGTTATAGTTTTGGCTTTCACTATATCCCCTACCAATGAGTTCCACAGATTGACTGTGCATTGTGTGAAGACGTACTTCCTTATCAGAGGGGTAGCCGTGTTAGTCTGAATCTGTAAAAAGCAACAGAGGGTCCTGTGGCACCTTTGAGACTAACAGAAGTACTGGGAGCATAAGCTTTCGTGGGTAAGAACCTCACTTCTTCAGATGCAAGTAATGGAAATCTCCAGAGGCAGGTATATATCAGTGTGGAGATAACGAGGTTAGTTCAATCAGGGAGGGTGAGGTGCTCTGCTAGCAGTTGAGGTGTGAACACCAAGG
>NC_048299.1:210992176-211117202 GCF_013100865.1 Trachemys scripta elegans
GAGTACCCAGAAGTCACCTCCTACAAGACAGGCCCAACAAAGAAAATAACAGAACACCACTAGCTGTCACCTTCAGCCCCCAACTAAAACCTCTCCAGCGCATCATCAGAGATCTACAACCTATCCTGAAAGATGATCCTTTACTCTCACAGATCTTGGGAGACAGACGTGTCCTCGCTTACAGACAACCCCCCAACCTGAAGCAAATACTCACCAGCAACCACACATCACTGAACAAAACCACTGACCCAGGAACCTATCCTTGTAACAAAGCCCGATGCCAACTCTGTCCACATATCTATTCAAGTGACATCATCATAGGACCTAATCACATCAGCCATACCATCAGGGGCTCGTTCACCTGCACATCTACCAATGTGATATATGCCATCATGTGCCAGCAGTGCCCCTCTGCCATGTACATTGGCCAAACCGGACAGTCTCTACGCAAAAGAATTAATGGATACAAATCTGACATCAGGAATCATAATACTCAAAAACCAATGGGAGAACACTTTAACCTGTCTGGCCATTCAATGACAGACCTGCTGGAGGCTATCTTACAACAGAAAAACTTCAAAAACAGACTCCGAGAGACTGCTGAGCTGGAATTGATATGCAAACTAGACACAATCAACTCAGGATTGAATAAGGACTGGGAACGGCTGAGCCATTACAAACATTGAATCTATCTCCCCTCGTAAGTATTCTCACACTTCTTATCAAACTGTCTGTACTGGGCTAGCTTGATTATCACTTCAAAAGTGTTTTTTTTTCGCCTACTTAATTGGCCTCTGAGTTGGTAAGACAACTTGCACCTGTTTATGCTCTCTGTATGTGTGTATGTATATATATATATCCTCAATATTTATTCCACTCTATATGCATCCGAAGAAGTGGGCTGTAGTCCACGAAAGCTTATGCTCTAATAAATTTGTTAGTCTCTAAGGTGCCACAAGTACTCCTGTTCTTTTTCCAAATAAATCTGTTAGTCTTTAAGGTGCCACCAGACTCCTTGTTGTTTTTGTAGATACAGATTAACACGGCTACCCCCTGATACTTTAGATCATCTGCAAACTTTGCCACTTCACTGTTTACCCCTTTTTCCAGATCGTGTATGAATAGGTTGAATAGCACTGGTCCCAATACAGAGCCTTGGGGGACTCGACTATTTACCTCTCTCCACTGTGAAAACTGACCATTTATCCCTTTTCAGCTTGGAAAAGAGATGACTGGGGGAGGGGAGAAATATGATTGAGGTCTATAAAATCACGACTGGTGTGGAGAAAGTAAATAAGGAAGTTTATTTACTCCTCACAACACAAGAACTAGGGGTCATGAAATTAATAGGCAGCAGGTTTAAAACAAACAAAAGGAAGTATTTTTTTTCACACAACGCACAGTCAACCTGTGGAACTCTTTGCCAGACGATGTTGTGAAGGCCAGGACTATAACAGCGTTCAAAAAAGAACTAGATAAATTCATAGAAGATAGGTCCATGAATGGCTATTAACCAGGATGGGCAGGGATGGTTTCCCTAGCCTCTTTTTTTCCAGAAGCTGGGAATAAATGACAGGGAATGGATCACTAGATGATTACCTGTTCTGTTCATTTCCTCTGGGGCACCTGGCATTGACCACCGTCAAAAGACAGGATACTGGGCAAGATGGACCTTTAGACTGACTCAGTAAGGCCATTCTTATGTTCCTACTCCTTTGTTTTCTTTTTTTTTTAATCAGTTACTCATCTAGAGGAGGACTTACCCTTTTATCCCATGACTGCATATTTTGCTTAAGAGCCTTTGGTGTGGGACCCTGTCAAAGGCTTTCTGAAAGTCCAGTACTCTCTATCAACTGGATCACCCTTGTCCATGTTTGTTGACTCCCCTTAAAGAATTTGAATAGATTGATGACACATGGCTTACAAAAGCCATGTTGACAGTTTCCCAAAATATTGTATTCAGCTGTGTCTGGTAATTCTGTTCTTTATTATAGTTTCAACCAATTTGCTACTGAAGTTAGACTTACTGGCCTGTAATTGCCAGGATTGCCTCTGGAGCCTTTTAAAAAAAATTGTCATTACATTAACTATTCTCCGATCATTTGGTACAGAGGCTGATTTAAATGATAGGTTACATACTACAGTTGCAATTTTATAGTAGAGTTACTTAGAACTCTTGGGTGAATACCATCTGGTCCTGATGACTTATTAATTCATCAGTTTGTTCCCAACCTTCTCTGTTGGCACCTCGAGCAGGGACAGTTCCTGAGATCTGTCACCTAAAAAGGATAGCTCAGGTGTAGGAATCTCCCTCAGATCCTTTGCAGTAAAGACCAATGCAAAGAATTAATTTTGCTTCTCTGCAATTGCCATGTCTTTGAGTGCTCCTTTAGCACCTTGATTGTCCAGTGGCTCCCAGATTGTTTGGCAGGTTTCCTGCTTCTGATGTACTTTAAAAAAAAAAAAAAAAAAAAAAAAAAATGTTGCTGTTAGTTTTTCTTTGGGTAGTTGCTCGTCAAAATAAAATTTTTTTTTTTGAGCTGCCTTATTATACTTAACTTGCCAGAGTTTATGCTCCGTTCTATTTTCGTTAGTAGGATTTGACTTCCAATTTTTAAAAGATTGTTCACCTCCTTTTACAACTCATTCACTCTCACGCACAGGATTCCATCTGATATTATTAAAGGACGAAAAAGTGTACACTCCTCCTCAGCCAGGTCCACAGAAAGAAGACGTGTACAATTTGAGAACGACAGTATGACCTTAACAAAAACAATGAGGAGTACTTGTGGCACCTTAGACTCTAACACATTTATTTGGGCATAAGCTTTCGTGGGCTAAAACTTCATCAGATGCATGCAGTGGAAAATACAGTAGGAAGATATATACACAGTACATGAAAAGTTGGGAGTTGCTTTACCAAGTGGGAGATCAGTTCTAATGAGCCACCCTGATTACTACTACAAAAGTGATTTTTCGTACTGTTGATAATAGCCCACTTTAATTGAATTGTCTTGTTAGAATTGACCCTCGTCTTGGTAAGGCAACCTACTGTATTTTCCACTGCATGCATCTGATGAAGTGGTTTTAGCCCACGAAACTTATGCCCAAATAAATGTGTTAGACTCTAAGGTGCCACAAGTACTCCTCGTTGTTTTTGCTGATACAGACTAACATGGCTACCACTCTGAAGTATGACATTAGTAGGACAGAGTAGGAAGCATAAGTAAGGGCAAGAGTGACTGCCAGTCTGGTCAGCTCTTCTCCCAGTTCTCCTCTTTGAGCCTTAGGAGTGCCATAAGAGGGGAGAGACTGTAGAGAATGTCATAGTGCTTAGGGCAATAAAAGGAAGGCTTGCAGGAAGATGCTATATGCATCCGAAGAAGTGGGCTGTAGTCCACGAAAGCTTATGCTCTAATAAATTTGTTAGTCTCTAAGGTGCCACAAGTACTCCTGTTCTTCTTTTTGCGGATATAGACTAACACGGCTGTTACTCTGAAACTTGCAGGAAGATGTGACTCTTCACTTATGGGGAGCAGTTTTTATCATGTAATTCAGTGCAGCTGTGGCTTTGGGTTTTTTTGGAGTTGGGGAGGGGGATATGTGGCACAGGCCATAGAGACCACAGATTCCAGTAAACAGTGGTCCGTCTTGATCTTGGTGAGCTACACGTCTATATAAACAACAAGAGCAGCTGTTATCTGCTCTGTTCTATGCAAACTAGATGCAGTCCTCTAGCTTCTGGTAAGTTAAGAATTCAGCCCGGAAGTGGGCTAACTGGGTGGGTGGGTGCTACTATCTAAAGTGGGTTCTACTAGTAAAATGAGTGTGTAGTAGTTTTAACTTCTCCCCACTAATTTAGATAAAATCTATGCTTTTGTTTTTCATAATTAATTCTCTAATTGTAATGCAGCCCTCTTGATTTCAATTCTTTTAAATAAGTTAGATCATGAGCTGGCTAAGCACTCATCTAGCTCTTTATTTTTAAAATACTCTAGCCTCAAATACCATAGTTTTTGATTTCTTGTTTATTTTCTCTGTTTCATATCTTCCTGGTATATTTTCTTTCTTGGTACAAAACAAAGAATGCGTTTCTGTTGTAGTTGGAGGGAAGGAGCGCAGATATCACTTAGTGAAGGAGGAGTGATACTATCAAAATGTTAATTGGCAGGAAGGGCGAGGTACATACAGATAGTCAAGGGGTGCACATGTTGTTTTTCCTGTTATCTCCTGAAGAGATGGAGATTTTAATTCTATGCTTAAAGATGGAATATAAATTGTGGAGGACAGCTAATAATGCTGTAGGTTTTGTAGCAGAGACTACCGTATCTGAAAATCAAAGGCCAGAGGTCCAGAAATGGGCAGACCTATGTTCCAAAAACACATGTGTTTTGCTTATTAGACTAAGAAAGCTTTCCATGCTTAGTTATTTATTTATTATAGGATCCTGCCCCAGAATGAGCCCCACATACACCCAAGCAATTCACTGGCCAGAGCCCCCTTGTGGCTGGATGCATGGGTTGCTGGGCCTTCTGCATAAGTCTCCTTCATCTGGGTCTGCCAAGGCCTAGCTCTGCAGCCAGGCCACTTGAAACTTCAGTCTCATTCTAGGGTACTCCAAAGTCCCAAAATTAACACCACCTTTGACAAAAGTCCCAAGTTAACATAGGAGAAAGCAAAATAACTTGTTTAAGTTCAACTGTCACAGGTCTTCTCACTCCTTATCAGAGTGCCGACTCCTCAGACTTTTCTCGTGTGGGAGTCCAAGTACAATGTAAATCACAACAGTCTTCCACTTCTGAGCTTCTCTTCAGTTCCCTCTTTCTCTCTGTTCCGGTATAGAGCCCTGGATCCCTAGGCTGCTTGACTTGGAGCACCTGGCCTCTTGCAGACCCTGGCCAGGGTCTTCCCGAGGAGCCTTCCCCACTCACTGTGGTTCCAACTCCTGACTGATCTGACTCGGTCTTTTTTTAAGGCGTAGGTGTCCTTTAAACTGCCACCTGACCCTCCTTAGTCCCACCCTCTCAGGCTGGGAAGCAGCTAATCAATTGTGGCACCGGTATGGCTGGCATCATCTCCCCTTTAAAGGGTCAGTCATCCTATGACAGCATCCTTTTATTTAATCAGGAAAGAATCTCATCAAGAGTAATTTCCCTGTTTCCCCGAAAATAAGACATCCTCTGAAAATAAGGCCTACTTACAGTTTTGCCTCTCGTTGTAATATAAGGCATCCCCCCGATAATAAGACCTCCCCGATAATAAGGCATCCACCGATAATAAGGCATTTTTCATTTCTGAAAAATAAGACATCCCCTGAAAATAAGACCTAGCGCATCTTTGGGAGCAAAAATTAATATAAGACACTGTCTTATTTTCGGGGAAACAGGGTTCTTTTTAAAAGACAGTCCTAACCAGGACCTTTTACCACCTATGTTCTCACAGTTTACGGTGTGTACAAACACTTCACAGCGATGTATCCGCCATTAAGATAAGGGCGATAAATTCAAATAAACACAGTAAATGACAAAGAACCATGTTTAGCACAATGCCTGTTGCCATGGTCTCCAGGTTACCTGGTGGGGCTACTGTCTGCTCTCCCCTCTCTCCCCCCCCCCCCCATGCCATATTTTCAAACAATGATCTCTAAGTTTTGTCTGCAAAATGTACATGCTCAAATTGATACTTGGACACACCACATGGGTAGCTGGAAAGTTTTTGCTTATATTCTGAGTGCATAGTTATATGTGCACATATTCTGTGGGTTTAGTTTAGATGCTATTGTTTGGAAACTTGTGCTAGTCCTGTGATTGAGTGTCCTGTGATTGAGTGGGGATGGAGCTCTGCTAACTGGCTAATACTACTCTATCTGCTAACTGCTGTCTAGATACTAATGTTTTTATTTGGCAATTTTTTTACTTTATTAAAAAATAAATAACAATCCAGCATGCACTTAATCCCTATGCACTCTGTGCCAAGAACAGGTTTTGTAAACAAAAACAGTTCCTTTTAAACTAGCTGATAAAAAGGTTTGGCTGGTCACTCTGATGTACACATTGTGTACCGGGATAGGCCTTGACATTCCATAAGAACCAGGTACTCAGATGCTGTAGTGCTGAGTGTGGTCTAAAAGCCTGAACAGAATAGAATGGAATAGAAGCTCTGATTTAAATACCTTCAGTAACCTATCATGTCCTAGGACATGAGATAACAGAATTATTGTTTTCTTCTTGTCTTGGACAGCTAGCTTTTATGACATCTGCACTGATGTAGTCTAATTATTGGTAATTGGATCCAAGTGTTTACAATTTGAGATCCCTTTTCTTGTCCTTTCAAAAATAAATGTAATTTGGTGGAGACACATTGTAAAGTGTTTTGTTTTTTTAATCTGAGATCTACTAAAAGGCAGATATATTTCCCCAAACATGTCCTGATTAGTACGTTCAGCTTGTATCTGTGGTTATAGATGGTTTCTTCCCATATAGCCCTTCCCTCTTTCTAATTTCTGAAGTTTATGGAACAGAATTAACTGTTCCAAAGTCTTCCTCCTTGACTTGAATTTGCAATTTCCTTTGGAGGAACAACTTCCTATTGAGTACTACCCTTCTGACCACTTTTATCTCATACTGAGGGTTTTTTTCTTAAGTCCCGAATGCATTGCAACACCAAACAGTGTAAGCTTCACTGCCTGAATTTCATCACTGGCTGAATTGAGGAAGTGTACAAAGAACTTGTCGTGCTAAAAAATGAAAACTAGTACAAGTTATGCTTTGTCATGTTATGTCAAAGTAAAATGCCTAAATTATTCTAATTTCACGGTTGAATATTGGATTGCTAAAGAGGACTGAATTATAGGAAACTTGCTTTGACCAGTGATAAGTTTGACAACATTTGCATGAAGGAGGGTACTCAAGATTTTTTACATGCTTGTTTCTTATAGTGTGTTTCACACGCAAAACACTTGATAGACATTACTTCTTCCACTATCATTCTGCAATAGGTATGTATTACCAATATCCTCCTTTTACAGGCAGGGAAACTAAAGCTAAAGAAATTAAGGCCACAGTCTTCAATTGTCCATCACATTTGAGAGCCTAAGCTTTTTGATCCCCAGCCTGAGAAGCCTAAGACTTGATTTTCAGAAGTGCTGCGCACCCTCAATTTAAATTCAAGTCAGTGGGAGCTGCTCATGTTCAGTATCTCTGAAAAGCAGGCACTAGATTCTCAGATTGCTTAAAAAAAAATGTTTTCAAAAGTGATATTTAATTTTGGATGGCAGTGTTCCCCAAACTACATAGAGAGTGTGGGTCAAATCTGGTATTAAATGCCAGGATATCCTGACTCATAGTCCTGTGCTCACACCACTAGCTCATGGTTTGTTTGTTTTTTTGTGAGGGTTCACATGTTCAAGCTGTATTATTTTGTTAAAACATTTAAACTTTAAATACATTTCTTGGCTTTTGAGGGTACAGCAGTAGTTTCCTCTTCTGTACGCAAATTAGGGAATTCCCTTGAACCATCTTTCTTCCTAATACTGAGTGGTTTTGTAGGTTCTAGTAAAAAATGATTTAGAACATTTAGACGGGGAAGCCTTTTGATTGGTTCTGCTTCTGCAACAATCATTAGAAAAACCTTTTTCGTCTGCCATCTACTGTGGACAAGTTGTTGTTCTTTCATCTGTGTTTTCATCAAACCAGTTGTGCATGGCAAGTCTGCCATGTGGCTTTGGCCATCTGCCATGTTTCTGTCTGCTGCCAGGCTTAGATGCACACTAATATATTTTTATTTATGCTTTCCATTTTTCTGGTTTCTAGTCAAGTCTTCTAAGTGCCTCCTAATCGATAAGAGCTTGTCTACACTTAAAATGCTACAATGGCTGCTGCACCGCTGTAGGCTTTAGTGTGGATGCTCCTAGAGCAACAGGTGGGTTCTTCTGTAAGCATAGTTTAATCTACCTCCCTGATAGGCAGTAGCTAGATCTACAGAAGAATTGTTCCATCAACCTAGTACTGTCCGCTCTGGGGGTTATGTTGACTTAACTATGTCACTTGGATGTAGATTTTTGACACCACTGAGCAACCTAGAATGGTCAACTTTTCTTTTAAGTATAGAGCTGGTCTAAGCCAAAGCACTTGTAAATCTAGGGTGACCAGATGTCCCAATTTTATAGGGACAGTCCTGATTTTGGGGTCTTTTTCTTATATAGGCTCCTATTACACCCCACCCCCTGTTCTGATTTTTCACACTTACTGTCTGGTCACCCTATATAAATCTGAAATGTATAGTATTCTAAATTATCACAGATCTGGTTACTAATTTATAGTTTAAAGGACTCTCCTACAAAATTTAACACTCCATCTAACCATAAGATAACAGACTGTACCTGAAATAAACTCTTAATTTCTAGCCATCCTTACTCTTTAAGCACTAACCTCCCCAAATGCCAGAGAAAAGGCATGAGGCAATGGTCAACAGCAGTTGACAAAATTGTTAGAAGAGGTTTTGGAACAAATTGATAAACTAAACAGTAATAAGTCATCGGGACCAGATGGTGTTAACCCAAGAGTTCTGAAGGAACTCAAATGTGAAATTGCAGAACTACTAACTGTGGTATGTAACCCATTGGTTAAATCCACTTCTGTACCAAATGATAGCTAATGTAACAACAATTTTTTTTTAAAAGGCTCCAGAGGCGATCCCGGCAATTACAGGCTGGTAAACCTGACTTCAGTACTGGGCAAATTGGCTGAAACTATAGTAAAGAACCGACTTGTCAGACACATAGATGAACATGATTTGTTTGGAAGAGTCAACAAGGTTTTTGTAAAGGGAAATGTTACCTCACCAATCTACTAGAATTCTTTGAGGGGGTCAACAAGCATGTTGGACATGGGTGATCCAGTGGATATAGTGTACTTAGATTTTCAGAAAGACTTTGACAAGGTTCCTCACCAAAGACTCTTAAGCAAAGTAAGCTGTCATGGAATAAGAGAGAAGGTCCTCTCATGGATCAGTAACCGGTTAAAAGATAAAAGAATGAGGAGTACTTGTGGCACCTTAGAGACTAACACATTTATTTGGGCATAAGCTTTCGTGGGCTAAAACCCACTCATCAGATGCATTCAGTGGAAAATACGGTAGGAAGACACACACACACAACATGAAAAAATGGGGGTTGCCATACCAACTCTAACAAGAGTAATCAATTAAGGTGGGCTATTAGCAGGAGAAATAAAACTTTTGTAGTGATAATCAGGATGGCCCATTTCAAACAGTTGACAAGAAGTACAGTAACAGTAGGGGAAAAATTAGCATGGGGAAATTGTTTTTAGTTTGTGTAATGACCCATCCACTCCCAGTCTTTTTTTCAAGCCTAATTTAATGGTGTCCAGTTTGCAAATTAATTCCAGTTCTGCAGTTTCTCATTGCAGTCTGTTTTTGAAGTTTTTTTTTGTTGAAGAATTGTGACTTTTAGGTCTGTAATTGAGTGGCTGAAGTGTTCTCTGAACTGTTTGAAATGGGCCATCCTGATTATCACTACAAAAGTTTTTTTTCTCCTGCTGATAATAGCCCACCTTAATTGATTAGTCTCGTTAGAGCTGGTATAGCAACCCCCATTTTTTTTCATGGTGTGTGTGTGTGTGTGTGTATCTCTTCCTACTGTATTTTCCACTGCATGCGTCTGACAAAGTGGGTTTTAGCCCACGAAAGCTTATGCCCAAATACATTTGTTAATCTCTAAGGTGCCACAAGTATTCCTGTTGTTTTTGCTGATACAGACTAACACGTCAATCACTCTGAAAGATAGGAAACTAAGGGTAGGAATAAATGGTTAATTTTCAGAATGGGGAGGGATAAATAGTGGTGTCCCCCAGGGGTCTGTACTGGGACCAGTACTGTTCAACTTATTCCTAAGTGATCTGGAAAAAGGAGTAAACAGTGAGGTGGCAAAATTTGCAGATGATTTAAAAAAAACTACTCAAGAGATATGTTGAGAACAATGGGAGTTGTTGGGGGTTCATCACTTTTGGACATCGGGCTATTGATTTAGGTGGATTTAAGTTCCTAACTTCATGTATTCACTTTTGAAAATCTTGTCCATAATGTATATAGCAGCATATAGTATGCAATGCATATGTATTTAGATATGATGCTATTCATAAAATAGATTAAATTTTCATGTACCTTTTTGAGCACCTTGCCTGCACTTTGGTCTTTAAACCATCTCCACCAGGAATACTTCTAACATCTTTGAGATGCCTCAGAAAGCTGTCTTTATTTCTTTCAAACCGTCTTAGGAAATGTTTTCTGCTTTGTTTCCAAGTGTGAAAAATTTCCCTCCAAATGTATACAGGCCTGAGGACAGGGAATACTTGGTCCTGTATTAGTGACAAGTTTAACCTCCACAGTTTGCTTTTCAGGACTAGTAATGGCAACTTTACACTGTTGGACAAGGGAGAGCCCCAACTTTCCAAAGACACAGCATTTGCTTTTAGCACTGAAACTTCCTGGGGTATTGGCCTTAAATTTTTGTATATTTGTATACAGAAAAAACTATTTGGGGTTGCTTTTTTTTTTAGTAGTGTTTTAATTTTATTCTTCTTCCTCTGAGACTTGTCCAGTGGGTGTCATGGTAACTAAGTCCTCTAGTTTTACAGGTTGAAGGGTGCAGAAAAGACTCCAAAATGTTATAAAATCTTTATTACATTGTAAAAAATATTTAAACATTCCTAAATGTTTTCTGTAGCACGTGGCATACACACAGTGGTTGATGGTATGGTATGAAACTTTTTTTCTGTGTGTTTATATATCTGTTGACTCCAAACATTATATTTATTTGTCTGCTTCGATAAAAATTTATCTTGAAACTGTATAGCCCATTAGTGTGTGGAAGAGGGTAAAGTAAAGCTAAGTTCTCCACACTCCAGGAGGAGAATCAAAAGCAGATTGAATTGTGAACCCTTGTGGCTTAATCATCTTTAAAACAAAATAGTCCAATCAGTTCAGCACTATCTAGTTCACTAACAGTGTCAAATATGTATGTAATAATACATGAAGACAAAAATAAAACTAACAAAGGGATGTTGTATGTTACCCTAAAGGCAGAAATACATTGCTGTTTAAAATCTCATTGAGTCAATTGAAATTTAATTTATTAAATATGTTAGAGGAAATAAACATTTATTAAACGTGGGATTTTTGTTAACATTTTTCTTAAGCTGATTTTACATTTCTTGGAGCTATTATTCCCTAAAAATGTTGCCTTGACATAGAGTAATTCTTAAAGTGTATAATATATTATAAAATTCCATCATTTTACTTATACTAGACAGTGCATTTCACTGGTGTGCTTTACACTTTCATTACAATAAGTGTTATTCCATGAATTTTTTTAGCTGTATTGGAGCATTTTTCTAATAACTGAAATGAGTGATTTGCCATTATTTTTGTGAATAGTAAAATGAAAGGGGAAAATATCCCTCAGTTTATTCAAATGGTGCATTTTATATAAAACACAAGAAACTGTTTTCTTCTCAGTGATCAGTACATAACAAAATCTGGCTGCTTTTGGCAATTTGGAGGGAATATGCATTTAAAATGGCTGAGATTTCCAAGTTTAAAATTTTGGCTATAGTAGACGTCAATAAACATGTCAGAAGGATTTTTATCCTGAAGGCTTAGCCAAATTGGAGCTGCTGCAATCTACTGCATCAATGAAAATCTTAGGTCACTGGTTTGAAAACAAAGAAGGATTCAAAGATGATCCTGCAATAACTGCAGTTAAAAACAAAGCAAAAAAAAAGTCAAAATTATATTAATGCTGTGAAACAGCCTTATCCAAGAAAATTCAGACTCATGTCTGAGATTGCCTCCTGAAACCCCCAGTGAAATACACTGGATAGATTTGCCTAGTGCTAGGGCTCTCAATATCTAGACCCGAGTGTGTAGTTTTGGTTTTATTTCTGAATTTCCTTAATTAACTGAGGGCATGTCTACACTACAAAATTAGGACAATTTTATAGAAGTCAATCTTTAGCAACTGATTTTATACATCAATCGTGCATGTCCCCACTAAACGCATTAGGTCGGCAGAGTGCATCCTCAATACCATGGCTAGCATTGACTCATGGAGTAGTGCACTGTGGGTAGCTATCCCACAGTCCCCGCTGCCCATTGGAATTCTGGGTTAAGTTCCCAATGCCTGTTAGGGTGTCGCGGGTGGTTTTGAGTACATGTCGTCAGTCTCCCCTCCCTCTGTCCTTGAAAGCAACAGCAAACAATCGTTTCGCGCCTTTTTTCCTGGGTTATCCATGCAGATGTCATAGCACGGCAAGCATGAAGCCTGCTCAGCTGCACACTGCTTTTGTGAGCATTGTAAACACCTCGCACATTATCCTTCAGTATGTGCAGAGCCTAGCTAGGAGCCGCCAGCACAAGGAAGATTGTGAGGAGGACATGGACACAGACATTCCTAAAAGCATGGGATGTGGCAATTGGGATATCATGGTAGCATTGGGGCATGTTGATATAGTAGAACACCAATTCTGGGCCTGGCAAAGAAGCACAGACTGGTGGGACCGCATAGTGTTGCAGGTATGGGATGATTCACTGTGGCTGCAAAACTTTCACATGCATAAGGCCACTTTCATGGAACTTTGAGTTGCTTTCCCCCGTCCTGAAGCGCAGGAATACCAAGATGAGACCTGCCCTGACAGTTGAGAAGTGAGTGGCGATAGCCCTGTGGAAGCTTGTAACGCCTGACTGCTACCAGTCAGTTGGGAATCAATTCGGAGTGGGCAAATCTACCATGGGGGCTCCTGTGATCCAAGTAGTCAAGGCAATCAATAATCTTCTGCTAACAAGGGTAGTGACTCTTGGAAATGTGCAGGCCATAGTGGGTGACTTTGCTGGAGTGGGGTTCCCTGACTGTGGTGGGGCGATAGATGGAACGCATATCCCTATCTTGGCACCGGACCACCTTGCCAAAGAGTACATAAACCTCAAGGGGTACTTCTCAATAGTGTTGCAAGCACTGGTGGATCACAAGGGCTGTTTCACCGACATCAATGTGGGATGGTCGGGAAAGGTGAATGGTGCTCACATCTTTCTCGACTCTGGGCTGTCCAAAAAGCTGCAAGAAGGGACTTGCTTTTCAGACCTGAAAATTACCGTTGGGGATGTTGAAATGCCAATAGTTATCCTTGGGGACCCAGCCTACTCCTTGCTCCCATGGCTCATGAAGCCGTACACAGGCAGTTTGGACAGCAGTAAGGAACAGTTCAACTGTAGGCTGAGCAAGTGCAGAATGGTGGTAGAATGTGCCTTTGGACGTTTAAAGGGGCGCTGGCGTTGTTTGCTGAGCAGGTTAGACCTCTGCGAAAGCAATATTGCCGTTGTTATTGCTGCTTGCTGTGTGCTCCGTAATATCTGTGAGAGTAAGCGGGAGACGTTCATGGTGGGGTGGGAGGTTGAGGCAAATCGCCTGGTGACCAATTTTGAACAGCCAGACACCAGGGCAATTAGAAGAGCACAGCAGGGTGCGCTGCACATCAGAGAGGCTTTGAAAAACAGTTTTATGACCGACCAGGCTACAGTGTGACAATTATGTGTGTTTGTCCTTGATGCAAAGCCACCCCCTTTGGTGAATGTACTTCCCTGTAAGCTAATCCCCCTCCCCCTCCGCTTTGATCACAGCTGGCACCGGAAATAGTCCCTATTGTTCTGAATCCATTCATTCTTTATTTATTTAAAAAAACTTGAGATCACTGACAATACTGACTAGTAAAAGGTAGCCCGGGAGGGGAGGAGGGAAGGACAAGGCCACATTGCTTATTGTCGCCACAACACAAATCAAAGCTGTTTTGAATGACAGCCTTCTGTTGCTTGGGCCATCCCCTGGAATTGAGTGGCTGGGTGACCGGAACCTCCCCTTCCTGTGTTCTTGGGCGTCTGGGTGAGGAGGATATGGAACTTGGCGAGGAGGGCAGGCGGTTATACAGTGGATGCAGCCGGGGTCTGTACTCTAGTTGCTTTTCCTGCAGCTCCACCAGACGCCTCATCTTGTTTGCTCCCCCATTAGCCTCAGCATCTCCGCCTGTGTGTTCCGATCATGCTCAGTGTATGCTTTCCTGGCCTCTGCCACTGAATGCCTCCATAATTTAAGAAGATACATTTCTGAGAACAAAAGGGAGACACTTCCATAGTGAATCAAGCAATTCACAGCAGACAGCACATGTGTTTTAGGTACGAGGTCGCATTTCGCCTTTTATATTGAGTGCCTGCTGGCATGGTGACACATCACACATGGCTGGGCAACAGAATTTGGTTTCCAGGCAGCCATGGTAAGCGGGGTTGGCTTCTTCTGCATTCATAACGTGTGGGAATGGTTTCAAACTGCAGTGCCCTCTTTTCCCATAGCAACCAATGCTGGTTGGCTTTGCCATTTAAAAGGAGGGGCTGTGGTTTTGCAGGGGCTGCACCCCCCTACCCCGTGGCTATTCTCTGGGATGATCCCTTTTAGCCAAGTGCAAACAGTCCAGCATGACCGGAGTCTAATGTGCCGGGGATCACCAAACCGAGGGGATTACTATTTCCTTACAAAAATTCCCCTATTTCAACCAGGTGACCATGAATAATATCACTCTCCTGAGGCTGACACAGAAAGATAAAGACTGAATGTTGCATGAATATGACCAAAACCCAGGACCTTTCGCTGCTATGCTTCATGCTGCAATGATTCCAGACTACTTGCTACTGGCTTGACGTAGTAAAGTGTCCTACCGTGGAGGACGAAATAAGGCAGCCCTCCCCAGAAACCTTCTGCAAAGGCTTTCAGAGTACCTCCAGGAGAGCTTCATAGAGATGTCCCTGGAGGATTCCCGCTCCATCCCCAGACACATTAACTGACTTTTCCAGTAGTTGTACTGACCACTTATGCATCCCGATTGTTCAGGGCAAATCAAACATTAAACACAATTGCTTGTAAGCCCTGTAGTGTAGTTACAAATGTGCACTCACTAGAGGTGCCTTCTCTGCCTTCAGGGTCTGGGAACAATTCGCCCTGGGAGGGTATTGGCTCCAGGGTGAAGTGACTGCCAGGGAGAACGGATTCTCCGTTTGCCTGCTGTGCATTCTTCTCCTCCTCCTCTTCCTCATCCACAAAATCCTCCTCCCTGTTGCGTGAGGCTGCCACCTTGCAGGTGTCCACGGACAGTAGTGGGGTAGTGGTAGGGTCCTCCCCTAGAATGGCATGAAGCTGATCATAGAAGTGGCATGTCTGGGGCTCTGACCCGGAGTGACTGTTTTCCTCCTTTGTCTTTTGTAGGCTTGCCTGAGCTCCGTTATTTTCACGCGGCACTGCTGTGTGTCCCTGGTGTAGCCTCTGTTCACCTGTGCGATTTTGGCATATATAGCAGCATTTTTTCTGCTGGATCAGAGTTCTGCCTGCGCAGATTCTTCTCCCCATACATCAATCAGATCCAGTGTCTCCAGTTTCCTTCATGCTGGAGCTTGTTTGCGATTCTGGGACTGCATAATCACCTGTTCTGCTGAGCTCGCTACGCTGATCAAACAGGAAATGAAATTCAAAAGTTCCCGGTGCTTTTCCTGTGTACCTGGCTAGTGCATCGGAGTTGAAAGTGCTGTCCAGAGCACTGGGATAGCTCCCAGAGGCCAGTACCATTGAATTGCACAGCGCTGCATCTACAGTACCCCAAATATGACCCAGGAAGGTCGATTTTAGTGCTGCTTCCCTCGTTGAGGAGGAGTACAGCAGTTGATTTTAAGAGCGCTTTAGGATGCCGGGATGGGGTTGGTTGTGTAGATGCATTCCTTATAAAATTGACTTAACCTCGTAATGTAGACCAGGCCTGAGTCTGTTGTATAGTTTAATGTTTAAGTATATTTGTTCTTATAATCCCTTTGGGGTCATTTTGTGTAATTGGCCTGTTCTTACATTTTATCATTGCTACTATAGAATAAATAGGTAGCATGAGAAATTAATCCTGTTAAGGTTGTTGTGGAAAAGCTAGTATACTAGTGTGCTGCCTTGGCCTGAACACACAAATGGCACTGATATAACTTTCCTTAGTTTGGTGGGAGCAGGCATGTGTCCATACACATCTCCCATCTACAGAGCTCTGTAGTTAAGTCAATTAATTGTTCTACATTTTAACTATGGAATTCTGTACTGGTTATACAGGTAATTTAGATGCTTTCCACTTCCTATATCGCTAAACCAATGGAAGTTGTTGTTCCACTGCTATCCCACACTGCACTGCTCATTGAAGAATTTACCTGTGGTTAACCTTTTTGCACTCCACTGCCAAGGAGTCAACATCACTGGAAGTCACAGGTGACTTTGAGTTCTTCAGACCTAGACAGGACTCATTTGCGAGCCACCAACTTAGCAAGCCAGGTGTTAAGCATTTAATTTTTTTTAATCTTGCAAAGCTTCTGTAATGCCTTGTGCATCTTCATGAACCCAAAAGGAGGTCATTGTCTTCGTGAGCCAGAGAAGCAGAGGGTAGGCTGGAGCACCCAGGGTGATAATTGGGACAGCAAATTGTTTGTTTGGGCACTTGGGGGGAAAAATGTTCCTCACTGCAGGTTTTTAAGCAGTCCTGAACTTTAGAATATGCTGGCATCATGGACTTTTTCCAGACTGTCCAGTGTTAATGTTGCTAAATCTAACCCAGTGATCCAGCAACGCCTGCAGAGCCCTTGAGAAGTAGCCCTTCCAGTTGACAAAATTAGAGGGTAGGTGTTGGGGAGTACAAAAGTGCCATCCATAGCACTGTAACACCAACTGCTCAGCTCCATCTGTCTCATCGACCAGCCTGATAACTGTGCTGCAGAACAAACTAAATTGCCTTGCACACTTCCATCAAAACTGCCCCCAGTGTGGATTTCACCTCTTTTAGCTGGTTTTTAAACTGACTTTGTAGGAGTCTGGCGTGACACACTTTGTTTGCCACTCACTTCTCTATGCTCAGCACAGCTCCCGGAATGTGGCCGTTTGTAGTCTGGTGTCTTGGAATTGCTGCCAGTTACCCCAGGTCTCCATAACTACCTAGTGTCTCCATTTGGTGCTTACTGGTTAGGTCTTAAAGCCTTGCTTCACTGACTTCAACTGCATTGAGATTGATGAAACAGGAATGCCTGAGTGGCATGTAAGTATGTGTTCGCCCCTGGAAGTCCCCTTGCTGGTGGATTTGTCTAGCAGGCATCTCAGGTACAGTGCTGCAGTCCAATGTAACAGTCTTCTTTCTTGCCATGATAATGGACAGGAACACTGCATTCCAGTGGAACTCATCCATGTTGGTAGGAGCAGCTAAGAAATGTTTAAGACAAGAGGTTTGTTGTGGGATATAGCCGAGGAGATCTTGAGAAATTGGCCCCTGCTTCCAGTTTCCTTGAATGCCAGCAAGTATCCCCCAATATGTCATGGAAATTGGCCAGAAGGCAGTGAGCTTGGAGGCAGTATAAAGTACTTTGGGATACCTACCCACACTGTACAGTGTTTACATTGCTGCAGCATGGCACTGTGTAGCTACAAGCCGTGTTGCTTGTGCCAGTGGAGGCATAACAGTGTGAGAGCACTCAGCTGAAAAACGTGTAATGATTTAACTAAACCAATAATCAGTTAAACTGGCACAACTTGTGTATGTAGACAAGGATAGTGATGAATTATTTAACAACTTAGCTACATTGGGAGTTCAATTTTATATTTGTTTGAAAGGGACAAGGGGAGGGAGACCTTTTCTCTAGACTTTCACCATTTTTTTTTAAGAAGTTATGAGTTAATCTTGTTCAAGAAGACTTGTGATTCCACTCTCCCCACCTCCACTGCTTTTCAATGTAGTTCCACAGCACAATACCAGAGGTGCCAAATTCCACCAAAAAGAACAGGAGTACTTGTGGCACCTTAGAGACTAACAAATTTATTAGAGCATAAGCTTTCGTGGACCACAGCTCTAATAAATTTGTTAGTCTCTAAGGTGCCACAAGTACTCCTGTTCTTTTTGCGGATACAGACTAACACGGCTGCTACTCTAAAATTCCACCAGTGGGATTAGAGACCCTCAAAGAAGAATAAGGTTTTCAACCAACCACTAAACATCTCCCCCCCCCCATGTCACATTGCATACAACTAATACTATATTTCAGAGAGGATAGTTGAGCCAAAGAACAAAGCTACAAAGATATAAAAATATCTAGGAAGTGTTGTGACCATTCTCTTTCTGGGTTGGAAGGGCAGGGGCAGTTCCAAACACTTTAGGGGAAGAATTATGTTTGAGTTTCTTATAGCTGGGTAGCCAAAAGAAACTATAATAGAAGCCCCACCAAATTAAAGCAAGTTTCTTCTATATTTTCATTTTCTCTTCCCACTTTTCTCTTTTCTCTTCTTCTGAATTATTTTATTTGGTCCATGCCTCCATTCCTGGGAAATATTTTGTAATGCCTTCTGCTCTCCCTCCCATTGTTCTCTTCCCTCCCTGCTGTTTCCTACTCCTGCCTCTTCCCGCTCTGTGGTGTCACTCTTTGGCTACTAACCTTCCTACTCATGTTTGTCCCCTGCCCCCTCACTTCTTGCAGCCATCCTGAGATGCTAGGGTGACTTCACAAGAGTGCTGGGCAGGTTGTAGGAAAAAACTGTACAACACCATATCTGAGAGAGAGTATGTGATCATGTAAGAACAATTTTTTGTAATGCATGCACACACAGGGCCAGAGTTAAGGTTGTATAATCAGTCTTAACTTTGGTATTTCTTGACCTCTGACTGCTTAACCATGTAACTTTAATATTGCTCTTAATGCTTAGCTGACATATGAGCACAAAGGAAATATAACATTTCCAATTGCTTAGAAGTGCTTCATTGTTGTTTGAGTTGTAGCAGCTTGACTGCCATCATAAATGTAATATTGTGAGACTTAATGTCTAATAACTTTAAAACCGCTCCAGAAATAGAGTAAAGGTCACAGCAGTTCCTATATATTTTTGTACCTTTGTTCTTTGGCTGAACTATCCTCTGTCTCTGAAATATAGTATTAGTTTTATGTATTGTGACATTTGGAGAGATATTTAGTGATTGGTTGAAAACTTTATTCTTCTTTAAGGGTCTCTGTAATCCCGCTGGTGGAATTTGGCACCCCTGTAGCTATGGAACTACAGTGAAAAGCAGTAGAGGTTGGGGAGTGGAATCACAAGTTGTCTTGGGCACGATGAACTCCTCACTCTATCTCTTTATAAGGGCGTGCAGGAAGCAAACAGAACTTGTCTTTGTGTCCCCCAGATTAAACCTTCTCTTAGCCTACCTTGCTCTTATAGTATATACTATAAATAGTGTTGAGTGTAGTACAGAATAGTTTCAGTTGGTTTAGTGTAAATAGTCCAGTAAGGGGCCAAGGGAAAGATTGTGTTGGGCCCTGAGACCAGTAAAGACTTTAAGAAGTGTACCTTTTTGCCTGAGGAGTATACCAGAGACAGGCATCCATTTCTGATGCCTTCTGTGTGTGGGTGAGACCTACTCAGTAACCCAGTGTGGTTTTCTGGGTCTTCTCTCCCCACACAAAATGGAAGACACTTGAGGCTCCAGGCTCATCTGACTTCTCAATGCCCATAGCCTGTACTGACAGTCAACTCTAAATTGGGTCAGAAAATTAAGCCATCTGTCTCATAAAGCTTTGACCTTTGGTGTCATCGCATGAGGTGCTCACCTCAACGCTGACTACTCACCTGGCACTGGCTATGTCCTCCAGCACAGTTACTTTCTCTTGGCATCTCACCTCAACTCCACTCTGGTGCTCATCTGGGTGAAAGAAGGAGGAGGTAGCATATCTCCCCACAAGAGGGACATAAACAGAAGGAGAAGAGGATGTGCCCTCCATCCCCTCTTGCTTATTTCTTGACTCAAGAGTGTTTTTGAAGCCTCTAAAATGGCACTATAGTCACCTCTTCTCCACACTCCGGTGCGGGACGTCTCAGTCCTGATAAAGTTGGACTCCTCCATGGATCAGATCCCAATAACATTTTTGATCTCTGTCTGTGTGTGAGGGTTTGCTGTTGAGACCACTAGCCACTCTGCTGTATGCTTTTCTGCTACGTTACTCTGTGCCTGTACCGACTTTTCCTGGTTTGATTCAGAGCTGTCTGAGAGCCTTCCACTCCTTGGAGCGTTCCCCAAAGGAAAGGATGCTGGACCTTTCCTTCACCACAGGTCCAGACATCATGGAAGGATGGTATGCAGAGGGCCCACTTCAATTGCTTATGTGGACCTACATATAGGACTCCATGAAGGCACTTTTGGGAGTTGCAACACCTGTTCTAGCACAGACTCTGTGCTGATACTCTCTACCCCAGCCGATGCCTGCACAGTTACCAATCCTATATCAAGTACTCATTGCAGGCACTGATACCAACACTGGATCTCGCAGGTAGGCTGGAAGCTCAGCCTGTCTGAGGGTTGGGATGGGGCTCCTTCTGAGGATCCATACAAGTCCCTGTCGGGGGAACACATTCCTTGACACTTCACCAGAAGATAAAATTAGTACTTCATCTGTTTCCCCTCCTGAGAAATCAGAGACAATTTCAAGAGGTATCAGGGAGAATGGTCTATACTCTACAGTTGAAACAGAGGTCACTGTACCAGAGAGATCTGATCCCGTTTGATATTTTACAGATGCAGACACAGGAGAAATACTTGCATTAAGTTCCAGAAATTGTGTGTGGGTGCAAGATGCTAACAGTTTAGAGTCCTTCATTTCCTGTCTGCAGGTCAACTGGTCTTTACAAAGTGCTTTGTGGTGGTTGCTGCTCACCTCAGACACCAAGAAATACTTGTTTATCCATATGTGGACAACTAGCTCTTAACAGCCAGCTCTTAACAGCCAACTTTCAACAGGAGCTCTACACAGTGATCTGGTACATATGGAACCTCTTCCAGTGATTGGGGCTATTTATCAACTGGGAGAAATCCATTCTTAAATCTTCATTGGAGCAGTCCCAGACTCTACTCAGTCCTAGGCCTTTCTTCCAGAAGAGAGTTTTCAGGATATGGGATTCCCTGACAACTCTAAGAGAACAACTTGTTTTCCTCACACTGCTTGTCCTGATGGCCTTCTCAAACTGTGTTCAAACCTTTTGCTTGCCTTAACATGGAACCCTTGCAGCTCTGGGTGACAGGTCACTACACACTGGATGTACACAACAGTCAGAGGAGACTTCTCAAGTGTTCCAACAGCTTCGCTGGTAGGAGAACACTGACTATCCCTAGGAGATAACCTTTGCTCCCTTCTTCACTACCATCACTGTTGCTACCAATGCTTTTAAGCTGGACTGAGGTATGCATTACTAAGATCTCCAAGTATGTGGCCTGTGGAACATCTGAGAATCCAGACTCCATATCAACATACTGGAGCTCAGAGTATTCTGGTGGGCCCTCAAGGTCTGCTGTCCAGCCCTTCAGCATTGTGTAGTACAGATTCTTAGACTACACCCAGAGCTACAACTGCCGCGGAGGAATGTGTTGTTACCTCTTATATGTGAACACAAGAAAACAATGGCTATTGTGCATCAAAAACCAAATCCATCCCACTGATCTTCACACAGTAGGAGAGAAAAGTATGGAGGCAGACTCACACAGCAGGTGGCCTCAGGTTTTAACATGGAAGGTCCTTGGAACCATCAGTGGCCAGAGCACTATCTTACAGATGGGGCCACCCAGTAATAGACCTCTTCATGTCCAAAGAAGACTTCAAATGCCATACGTATTTCACAAAAGCACACAGAAGCCAAACTAATCTCCTGGATGCATTTCTGCTGGCTTAGAGACAACATTCTACATGTCTTCCCTCCCATTTCCTAGACACCCAGGGTCATAATGAAGATCAAGTTGGCCAGAGCAAATATTGTATTAATGGCCCCAAATTGGTCTTGTTGGCATGGGTGTCAATATCTTCTGCAGCTGGCCAGAGAACCCCATAACTGCTGCCTCTGTGTTCAGACATCCTGTCTCAACAGCAGTGGAGCATTCTGCATCCAAACCCGGATACTCCATATTACAGAATAGAGGGTAACCTGCTGACTAATGTGGACAACTTATGTTCTGACTATCCAAGCCATCCTATTGCAGTCCAGGAAAGGTTTCACCCTGAAATAGTATGAACAGAAATGAAAACAGTTTCCTGTTTGTGACTCCATCTGTCTCTATATGTATAGACCCCATCTGAAGGCAGGTCTTCACTACGGGGGGGGTGGGGGGTGTCGATTTAAGATACGCAAATTCAGCTACGCGAATAGCGTAGCTGAATTCGACGTATCGCAGCCGACTTACCCCGCTGTAGGGACGGCGGCAAAATCAACCTCTGCGGCTTCCCGTCGACGGCGCTTACTCCCACCTCCGCTGGTGGAGTAAGAGCGTCGATTTGGGGATCGATTGTCGCGTCCCAACGGGATGTGATAAATCGATCCCCGAGAGATCGATTTCTACCCGCCAATTCAGGCGAGTAGTGTAGACCTAGCCACAGTAATATCTGAGTGCCTGACAGTCTTTAAAGTATTTATCCTTGCAACACCCCTTTGAGGGAAGGAAGTAGTATTATACCAGTTTAACAGATGGGGAACTGAGGGACAGGGAGACTAAGTGACTTGCCTGAGGTCACACAGGAAGTCTCTGGCAGAGAAAGGAACTGAATGTAGGTCTGCCAAGCCTTTGGCTTGCACCCTCACCATTTGTCCATTCTTCCTCTCCCACTCCAGTCCCACCTTATTCCACAAATGTGAATACACAGAGCTGACGCTCAAAGATCAATACTTACTGGTAAGTAATTTCTCTTTGTTTTCTTTTGAGGATAGTTGTAGCTTTAAACATATATCCCATAGAGCAGGGGTGGGCAAACTTTTTGGACCGAGGGCTGAATCGGGTTTCGGAAATTGTATGGAGGGCCGGTTAGGGGAGGGGGTCGTGGCCCGGCCCCCTTCTCCCCCCCGCCCCTCCAGAACTCCTGCCCCATCCAACCCCCCCTGCTCTCTGATGAGGCCCCCCCCCCCCAGAACTCCTGCCCCATCCACCCTCCCCCCCCCGTCCCCTGACTGCCCCGGGAACCCCTTCCCCTGACTGCCTCCCACCGACGCATCTGATTCTCTCCCTCCCGCCCGGGACCCCTGTCCCATCCAACCACCCCTTCTCCCTGTCCCCTGATCGCCCCTGGAACCCCTGCCCCTGCCTGCCCCCCGTCGCCCCATCCAACCCTTCTTCTCATTCCTGACGGCCCCCTCTTCTTCCTGACTGCGGGACCCCTGCCCCATCCAACCACTCATTCTCCCTGTCCCCTGACTGCCCCATCCAACCCCCCACTCATTCCTGACTGCCCCCCCGCACTCCGCCCCCATTCAACTCTCTGTACCCCACTCTCTGACCTCCCCGACCCCTATCCACATCCTGCCCCCTGTCCACTCCCTGAACTCCTCTGCCCTCTATCCAACCCCCAGCCCATCGCTCCCTGCCCCCTTACTGCGCTGCCTGGAGCACTGGTGGCTGGCAGTGCTGTGCTGTCGCCACCACGCAGAACAGAGCACCGGGTCAGGCTGGGCTCTGCAGCTGCGCTGCCCCAGGAGCTCCAAGCCCCGCCACCCAGAGCGTTGTGCCAGCGGCGGGGCTAGCTGAGGCTGCGGGAGAGGGGAGACAGCAGGGAAGGGGCCGGGGGCTAACCTCCTGGGCCAGGATCTCAGGTGCCGGGCAGGAGGGTCCCGCGGGCCGTAATTTGCCCACCTCTGCATAGAGAAAAGATGAAAAGATAGAGAACCTTCTGTTCCAAAAAAAAAAAAAAAAAAAAAAGCTTGGGGGAAAATATTTTATTAAAAGAAAAAGGTAGGAGTTGGTGGCCCAGAATGGCAGACAGTGACCCAAACTGGCACCTTGCTCAAAGCATACACTTAAGAGTTGTTTCCACATGGTTTAAAGTCCTGCTTTTTGACAGGAAAGGTATTTAATTCTTTTACACACCTACACCCATGCTCCCCTCCTCCTTAAAATGTAAGTGGTTTTAGGTTAAGAGAGAAAAAATTAAGACACTATAGAGGGTGCAGATACTTCACATATATAATGTTTTCCACCAAAATAGATTTTGGTTTAGAAGCATATGCATATGTTTGTGCTTCTAGGCTTGAGGTTTGTGCTCCTAGGCTTGAGGTTTCAAAGTATAAATGCAAATTGACATGCCCTATACTTAATGGAAAAGAAAATGAGAGGTCTGGATTAAAGATTTTGCCCCTCCCCCCCCTTAATAAATGGAGAAATTGGTTGCTAGTGAAGTGGTAGAGTAGTGGAGGTGTGCCAATCTCTACTTTTTTGAGGTAATGGGAGGCATGAGGCCAAAAGATGTTGGCAACAACTCATCTGAGGCTTACTAGTGTGCAGGCACATCTCCAGTTTTTCTTTTTTTTCAAACTACAGTGATTCTTATTTATCATTTTTAATATTAGCTGATTATTCCAATTAGTAACAATAGCATAATATAGCTCTCTAATGTATACTGTGTAGCAAGACTCTCACCTTTGTAACTTCTGTAAGGTATCTCATCAGCCAGTTCTGAAGGAGTGTTATTAAATGTTGAGTGCTTCAGCCCACTTCTCAGGAAACGAATTCTTACCAAACTCCAGCAGTGATTTGATATTTGGATTTATTTATTTATGTATGTATTGGTGTGATATGCTCCCACAATAATGTGCTTATGTCAAAACTCCAGTTGCGTGTCCCCTCTTGGCCACTCACCAGACTGCTTTGAGGGGACCCAGCTGCTGGCTTCTGTGTCTCAATATACTCTGGAGTCTGAACAGAACTATAATCCCTCTCTTAGGACGTTTGGGTGTGCACTCTTCAGAGTGTACACCATGCAGCCCACTGCCCAGTCCCTGGAGCCAGTGCTGCCCCCTCAGGCTCTCCCTGTAGCTTAAATACATCATCTCCCAGAACTCCACCTGATTTCTAATTTACCTCTTCAAGGGACATGTGATGGGTGTAGTGCATAGCGCACACACATTTTGCACAGGATTCTAATAAATTATTGTTTTTTTTCTTTAATAACATGAAAAATACACAGATATACACAAAAATAATAAACCATACTTTCATGTTCCTGCCCTCAGTTTCCTCAGCACTCCAGAGCATTTTTTGGGCTAGGGTCAGGGTCATCTGGGGCTGTCCACGGTCCTTCTATTTCAGTGCATGAGTTAGGTTCCAAAACATAGAGCCTCCTCTGCCAGCTCCCCTACTCTGACCATTGCTGGTCCATTCACTTTCTGTCTGCACAAACTTCCTGCATTTGTCTCCAAGTCCCACCCAACCATTTATGACCTCCTGCTTTTGTCACCTCTGTCTTTGTCCTGCTTGGGAAATTTCGACACTCTAACCCTCCAGCCTTCTGTTGAGAGAAGTCATAGAGAACTGTTGTTCTCCCCAGGTAGGGCCTATTCAGGTGCTGATAGTGCTTGCCTTTTGGATATTTTGCCTACTCTGGGAGGTGCATGCTTAAAGGCTTGTCAGCAATTTTCAAACTAACAATTTAACCAGAATTTGTAAGTTATACATAGGTCCCCCAAATCATCACAGCTTGCGCACAAAAAAGTTAAAAATCTTAAAACTAATGACATAATAGAATGATGATTGCCATATGTGCGTGGTGACAGTAAAGTGCTCTTTCTTGAGATTTAACTTACAAATGAGTTTTGTGCCTTTCATTTTAAAACATACTAATTTTATATACGCATAACCAAAATAACCTAATACATAAAACTGTATTTGGGGGAAAAACAGATGACGTAGTAATATCATGTGGTGGTGGTGATGATGATGATACTTTTTCCATTCCCCTAGTATCTCAGGAATATGTTAAACTGGTGCTGCTAACGTTAGACATTTTTAAATCAGCAAGTCTGGAAAATTTGCATCCAAGAGTTTTAAAAAAGCTGGGACTGGACCGTTAATGTTGATATTCAATAAGTCTTGGAACACCAGAAAACTGAAGGAAATTAATTTTGTGCCAATATATAAAAAGTGTAAATGAGATGACCAGGGTAATTATAGTTCTTTCAGTCTGACATCGATCCTGGGTAACATAACTGAGTGGCTGATACTGCACTCAGTTAATAAAGAATTAAAGGAGGATAATATAATGAATGTTAATCAACATGGGTCTATGGAAAATAAATCCTGTCAACCTAACTTGATATCTTTATTTTTATGAGATTACAAGGTTGATAGAGGTAATAGTATTGATATAATATACTTAGACTTCTGTAAGACATTTGACTTGGTACCTCATAACATTTTGATTAAAAAACTAGAAAGATATAAAATTAACGTGGCACACATTAAATGGATTAAAAACTGACTTAAATCATGGGTCTCAAAATGTAATTGTAAATGGGGAATCATCATTGAACCAGAGTGTTTCTATTGGAGTCCCCCAGAGAGTGGTTCTTGGCCCTATGCTATAACATTTTTATCAATAGCCTGGAATAAAACATGAAATCATCACTGATAACATTTGCAGATGACACACAAATTGGGGGAGTAGTAAATAATGACGAGGACAGGTCACTAATATAGAGTGATCTGGATTGCTTGGTAAGTTAGGCACAAGCAATTATGCATTTTAATATGGCTAAATGTGTACATCTAGGAACAAAGAATGTAAGCCATACTTAGTCCCCCCCCCCCATCCTGTATCCTGGGAAGCAATGGCGGTGAAATATTTCTGGGATTGTAGTGGATAATAACCTGAACATGAGCTCCGAGTATGATGCTGTAGCCAAAAGGGCTAATGTGACCCTTGACTACAGAAAAAGGGGAATCTTGTGTAGGTGTAGAGAAGTTATGTTAATTCTGTATTTGGCACTGCTGCTGGAATAATGTGTCCAGTTCTGGTGTCCACAAGAAGGTGTCCATAGTTCAGAGAAGAGCCATGAGAATAACTACAGAATTAGAAAACATGCCCCATAGTGATAGAGTAAATTAATGGACACGTCATTCTGACAGAGAAAGGTGTATAACGCAATCTAATGGCTGGAAGTTCAATATAGACAAAATCAGATTGGAAATAAGGTGTAAATTTTTAACAGTGAGTGTTACTTAACCACTGGTCGTGGTGGATTCTTGATCAGTAACAATTTTAAGATCAAGATAAAATATTTTTTCTAAAAGATATGCTCTAGGAATTATTTTGGGGAAGTTCTATGGCCTGTGATATACAAGATGTCAGATTAGATTATCACAGTTGTCCGTGAAATCTATGAAAACTAAGATAGCTTTTGCAGTGGCTGGCACTTCTAAAGTCCTCTATAGCTCTTAAAATTTAAGTAAGCATATACAGTTTTCACAAGTCTTATCAGGTCCCTTACTAAACTTGTAGCCATTCTGAATTATTCAGGTTCTTTTTCACTTTTGAGGGCATCATTCTCTCATGTGCTGACAATTATCTCCTTTTACGGCGGGGGGGGGAGGATGAATATCGATAAATATTGACTTCTAGATCAGCAGTTCCCAAATTTCATTGGTTCTTACCACCTTCTTAGATTGCTTGAAGAACCACATGCAAATTCTTTTTTTTTTTTTTTTTTTTGTGTGCACGTTTATTTTAGGCCTTATTAGGCTTCGCTTAAGTATTTCCAGACTCTCTAGTATTATAAATGCTCCCCCCCACAACCTAAAATGTTTGATTTATAGCAGGGGTCGGCAACCTTTCAGAAGTGGTGTGCCGAGTCTTCATTTACTCACTCTAATTTAAGGTTTCGTGTGCCAGTAATACATTTTAACGTTTTTAAAAGGTCTCTCTGTAAGTCTATAATATATAACTAAATAATTGTTGTATGTAAAGTAAATAAGGTTTTTAAAATGTTTAAGAAGCTTCATTTAAAATTAAATTAAAATGCAGAGCCCCACAGACCGGTGGCCAGGACCCGAGCAGTGTGAGTGCCACTGAAAATCAGCTTGCGTGCTGCAGGTTGCCTACCCCGATTTATAGCATCCGTTTTAAACATCTCAGGTTTTCAGACTGCAGCAAAAAGAAATGCAATAAAGCGCCAATATTATTATTAGTTTTTTGTGTTACTCAAATTACAAGAAACAAATGTCATAAATGAAGCCCCAATTTATTTTGGTGTAGACCTGACTTACATTCAGAGGCTTTACTTTTTTAACTTGTATAATTTGAGTTTGAAATTTCTGTTAATTATCTGGATTATTACTGAATATGAGCCAAAGTTCACTTTACTTCCCTTTTTAAAAAGTGTAAACAGAAAAAATACAAAACATTTTGAGTAACTCTTGTTTAAAAATGAAAAGTGCCATTAACGAGAAGTGTGTGTATGGGGGGAGGCGGGGGAGTCAGAGTCTTGGATGGGAGTGGGGGCCTTTATCTGGGCATCAGGCAGCTTCCACCCCAGGAGGCCTCTTGCTCCTCAGCAGCTACACTGTCTCCCAAGCAGGGCCAGTGGGTACCTGCAATGCTGGGCAAGCTAAATAGGAGCTCCTTTTAGCAGGGAGGAGGCTAAAATTACATCCAGCTACTCTGTTGCTGAAGAGCCAGGTGATTAAGGTTGCCACTCAGTTGGGTTTTACCCAGACAGTCTGGTTTTTGGCTTCTGTGTCTGGATGCCATTCAGGGTTGCCAGGTGCCTGGTTTTTGATTGGAAAATCTGGTTGAAAAGGGGACCTGGCAACCCTAAGTGGCACCCAAACCAAAAGTCCGGTTACTGCGGAGCAGGAGGAAGTGCTGGGTCATTAATCCACGCCCGACCTTAACCAGCCAGTGCTGCCTCCTACCTGCAGGCAGGCTTCTTGAGATGATCCAATGAGCAACGGGGGGAAAGAGGGAGAAGAACGAGCAATGGGGATGTGGTCTCGGGGGAAGAGGCAGAGAGGGGGCGGGGTCTCGGGTTCGGTTACCAGCAGTTAGAAAGGTGGCAACCCTGCAGGTGATTCTCTTCAGACCTGTAGTCAGACTTTTATCCACTGGACCTGACTGGCCTCCTGTCCCACTCCCCTGCCCAACTTCCCTGTGGAGACAGGAGGGAATTCCCCATGCATCCTCTGCCTCCCAGGCCTGCAGGGCAAGGAATATAGAGAAAGCGCCTGCTCTGCTACAGCATTGGGAGGTGGGGGTGGAGGGGCTTTGATCTCTGGGTTCCCTGCAACTGCAAGTTTTGCAGTTGCTCCGAACCAGCCCTGTATGCCTGCATCTTTTCGAATGAAAGGCTCTCTGGCGGTGAGATATGGAACTTTGTAGTTTCACCTCAGTTGCTTCAGCTATGTGGCTCAGCGCAAGCTGAAGGCTAGGCTTAGCAGAAAGCCATCCGATGTGCACCATATGAGAGTATAACGCCCATCTGCACAAATACATCACTAAATAAAGTGACTATGCTGGCATTGTCAGTGAGTCTTTCACGATTATGGCTGAAAGCAGTCAGGAGTGTACATTTTACTTCTTGCGCATTTTCTGGTGCACTGTAATTCATGTGGCAGCTTTTCACGTGAAACAAAGATTTATTAAAGAGTTTTTGGTACGTTGCTTCCAACAATCTCCCAAAGCACCACTGGTACACATATTACGTTTGGGACCCCCTAGATGCTTTAGTGATGGACATGTTAGAAGTACCTGAGGAAGAGAATGAATTGAGATGATTGCTTATCCCCATATCTTGTTTCTTATTCCTCTGTGGTTTTGGGTGAGTTAATGCAGCCCTTGTTAAACATTATCCTCAACTTGTTGAAAAGATTATCAAAGAAAACATTAAATCTGTGAGGAATTTCAGGTTGCTAGATGTATAGAAATGTAATGTCAGCACATTCCAGGGAATCTAGCAGACATGGTATTTCAATATCTACTCATTAGTGGCTTATATAGTTATAAAAATCTGAATTATAAAATTTGAAATTGATAAACTTAATTAATTTTTTTACAATAGCACGTATACTGGATTTTTATTGAACTCCGTCTCCTGCCTTCCACGTTGCCAATGACTGTCCTCCTTAGATGCTTGGAGACTGGCCAAGCAGAACTACTCACTCTGCTAACAGGGTGTGTTTTACAAGCAGATGAGCAATGTTGACAGCATATTTTTTGTCTATATAATGCACGCGATTCTGCTAAATGTAATGCATTTCCCCAAAAACTTCCCAGGGACAGCACACCTGGCCCAGTTTCTGATGACTTACTTTCCCTCCTGTTCCCACCTCTCTACAGATTAACACACACTCTGTGATATATCAATAAACTTAGTGTATTTCTCCCAAAAACAAAGAATTCTAGTAGAGTGCATTTAATGTAAATTTCTTTTTGCTCACTTTTCATGGGTATAGTTAGGAGATGCTGTTGATTTAACTGGGAAAACAAATTAATACTTTCCCCCATTCTGCTGCTAGTGCCCTCAGTATGCATGTATTGTCATCATCATTATTAACAATCACTAAAAATGACATGATGCTTCAGACGTGTAGAAAAGACACATTCCCTACCACGAAGAGTTTATAGTCTAAAATAGACAATGCCAATAAAAATAAAACCTGGCATGGTATCTTACAAAAGGTAGGCGTGGGGGAAATGAGAAGGTAGGGAGAAGTAAACATTTTAAGGAGGGATTTGAAGGAGATGAGAGCGACTGTTCCAGGCATAAGGTACAGAGCCTTATGAGTTGTGAAGCAAGAAGTGGAGCAAAGGGGAAGGGCAGTCAAGCAAGAGGTTTGGGAGGAATGCAGTGAGAGTGGGAGAAAATGAGTGCGCTATAATGTTCCTTTAGTGCTGTAACCTAAATTCCCCAGCACTGCAGGAGCTGTTAGTGTGGAGCAGTTTGCTGAAGCTCTGAAAATAGAACATTAACCCTGTATTGTGTGTGCACCTGGATTTATTCCCATAAGATGATACTGAGAGCAGAGATGTAAATGGAAGCAAGATTGAGTCCATCAATAAGCTTTGCTCCAGTTTACCCTTGAAAAATGCAGACCATCAGAAGTAGTACCTCCTCCCCCTCATCTTGAGCTGATAAGTGAACATTATTTTTGAAGCCTCCGACAAAAATTTCATACCAATTGTGAACAAATCTGTCTACATGGCCAGCTTAGATGAAAGGGCCTAAGGCAGGGGTAGGCAACCTATGGCACGCGAGTCGAAGGTGGCACGCAAGCTGATTTTCAGTGGCACTTATACTACCCGGGTCCTGGCCACCGGTCTGGGGGGCTCTGCATTTTAATTTTAATTTTAAATGAAGCTTCTTAAACATTTTAAAAACTTTATTTACTTTACATACAACAATAGTTTAGTTATATATTATAGACTTATAGAAAGAGACCTTCTAAAAACGTTAAAATGTATTACTGGCACGCGAAACCTTAAATCAGAGTGAATAAATGAAGACTCAGCACACCATTTCTGAAAGGTTGCCGACCCCTGGCCTAAGGACTGAAATGGTGATTAGATAATCCAGTTTAGTTCAAAGTACAGGTTGGTGGTAATTGCTCTTTGGCAGATCTGAGCTACCTGAAGTTGCTGGAAGAGGAGGAAATGGACTAGTTTGTTGGAGTTTCGGCTGCTAGCACAGAGTCATGTCTAAATCTGAAGTAGAATACCTACTCAGAATTCAGCATTATGGTATAAGTGGCACTTATGCTTATACCAAGCTGTTCTGATCCCTTCTTTAGATAATAGCTTGAAACATGCTAAAGATTTTACTTCTAGTACATAGAATTTATTCCTGAATAAAATTCTCTCATTTCAAAATCAAAATGTTGGCAATTCTGGCCTATTTTCTAGACAAGAATGTGGTCTTAAAACCTAGTTCTAATGTAGTTTTTCCATGTTCAATGTAGGCAACCAAAGTGTTAGAAAGCAGTTTTGCAAGAACTGTATTTATACTGATTTTACTCAGTCTCAAAAAACTGGGGTTTTATAGCCTATATCCACTCATTTTCATAAATGAAACTGAATACATAACTACCTAAAGCAAAACAATATCAAACAGGTTTAATGGTTGATGTGGTGATAACTCTCATACAGTTACCGATAGAAAGAGTAATAACTAACGACTTTAATGTCAGAATAGTCCTTATATAAGTGACAGCAAGGATGACAAGTTCAGTGGTGTTGGCCAAAATTTTCAAATTTAGGTGCCTAAAGATAGACATCTACAGCCAAGTAAGTTCCTGTATAAACGTGGCCTGATTTTCAGTGGTGCTAACCATCTACACCTATTGAGCCTATTGATATTACACTAGTGCCCATGAGACCCCAATCAGATCAGGACTCAATTGTACAAAGAATTCTAGTAGAGTGCATTTAATGTAAATTTCTTTTTGCTCACTTTTCATGGGTATAGTTAGGAGATGCTGTTGATTTAACTGGGAAAACAAATTAATACTTTCCCCATTCTGCTGCTAGTGCCCTCAGTATGCATGTATTGTCATCATCATTATTAACAATCACTAAAAATGACATGATGCTTCAGATGCTATATAGTTTCATGGAAGACATGGTATTTGTCCTGCAGAGCTTGCAAATCTAATTAAGGACAGGATATAAGTGAGTGTAAAAATGAGAGCAAATGGAGGATGAGAGTAACTGTAATACATAGGCAGGGCCGGCTCTAGGTTTTTTGCCACCCCAAGCACGTGCTTGGTTTGCTGGTGCCTAGAGCTGGTCCTGTGCATAGGCTAGTTATGTGCACAGGTTGATCCAAATCATTTTACCAATTTTTTGAAAAATAAATAGATGTCCATAATCTTCATTGTCTCTCAACCTGACATAAGTGGAAGAAATTGAAGATATTCTTGTGTGACGATGAATGAGAGATTAGACAAGGCAATAAAACCATATCTGGAGATTCAGCATTGAGACTTAAACAGTTATCAGGTTAATGGAAAACACAGGTTCTGTTCACCTGTGCTACAAGCTGATGGAGATGACAGTAGCGCTGTTTGAGGTAGAAAAATCACAAAAGTCCTGATTTTAAGGCCTACCTACATTACAAAGACAATTGTGTAAAGAGGCTCAGTTACAACATGGCTGTTCCAAATGCCTAGATTGCAAGTGAGTCTCCTTCACACAGTCATATTTATAATACGGGCAGGGCCTCTAAGTAACCCTAAAACTTCATCTTTGTAAATTGTCACTTAGCCAGTAATTTCCTTCTTTTAACCTGGACTCCTCTCTCCAATAGATATCACTTTGTCTTACTGTGCTTGTTAGTTTGATCTGTTTGTGCATTCAAAACTTCATTTTAATATTATAGCTGGCAAGTGCCTTTGGAAATAAAAATGAAATGAAAGGGGGCCACTTTTTTGTGTGTAAGAGTATACTTGGACTGAGTAAGTATACTGTACTATTTCTGTTAGGAGGATCCATGCTTAGACGAACCTGTTAGGCAGGCTGAAACAGCTTGCAGATATCTTCAGAACTGTAACCTGCTAAACCTGTTTGCCTCAAAAGATGCAGTTTCTGCTCAGAGTTGGAGACCAGAGGACGCCTGTAGCTTCTATTTCTTCCTCCTTGCCACTGGCTCCTCACTCCTTTTTACCTGGCTAAAGCTTCACTAACCTGGAACTTTCCCACTAGGTCAGTGGAAAAATCTATTTTGTTTAGGGTGACCAGACGTCCCGATTTTATCGGGACTGTCCCGATATTTGCTTATTTGTCCCACGTCCCGACCTACCTTTGGTCGGGACGTGAATTGTCCCAATATTTTGCCTCCGCTCACAGGCAGAGCGGAGCCCGGAGGGGGCTCACGCCCCCCGACTCTGCCCCCTCCTTCCCCCATTGGATCCCTCCCCAAATCCCTGCACCTCCAGCCCTGCCCCCTCACTGCCCCCATTGGATCCCTCCCCAAATTCCCGCCCTGGCCCCGCCTTTTCCCCAAGCACGCCACATTCCTTCTTCTACACCCTCTCTCCCAGGCTTGTGCTGATCAGCTGTATGGTGGCACAAGCGCTGGAGGGAGGGGGGAGGTGGAGACCGAGCGGAGGCAAGCTGGTGGGGGGGGGGGGGGGGGGATGGGGAGCTCTGGCGGCTGTTTTTTTTTTTTTCCACTGGAGGGAGGGGGGAAGTGGAGACGGAGTGGAGACATGCTGGTGTTTTTTTGCTCTGCTGCCGGCTATTTCACCTGTGTGATCTGGTCACCCCAATTTTGTTACAAGTTAAACTGTTCTCTTGAGGTTTTACAAAACCGCAGCAGAAAAATGCATTTTTGGAGGAGCAAAACCATGTTTCAGCCTCTTCTTTCATTTGTGTTTTCTAAAACAAGTGGTGCTGCATGCAGCACCATATTGGCAAATGAGTATCATGTGTATTGGAAGGAGGTAGGATTGTGTGCGTGATGACGTGCATTTTTCAATTTGAGAAGTCAGTGCCAGCTGTGCTTTTTCTGAGCCAAGGCAGTATCATCTGAACAAGGAATTAGAGACAGTCTGTAACAATGCAGATAATTTGTTTTTCATTGCTGTTACTCTTTTTTGAGGCAATGGGTATTAGTTGCTTGTAATAGAAGCCACAAAATTTCCTCATTCAGGTTGAACTCTTTCCTATTACTCTTGAACAGTATTCTGGGCAAGATCTCATTTGCCCCTCCTCTTGGTTATTGGGGTTACTGTTTCCTCTAACAGACAGTTACTATCACCACAGTTATTGTCCACCTGAAGAAGGTGAAGTTTCCTGAAACAAATGACACTACGTAAAATTGCCTGACAGGAGGTACTTCTAGAACAAACATCAACGGTTGTGCAGAAATTGAAGCAAGAGTATACCATTTTGATGTCTGTCTTTTGAGAATTGTGCTTTGATCTCCAGTCATTTTGGGGAGCATCCTATTTTTTTCTTTCTCTTTTCATTTCAGTATTCATGTAGATAGCTTGTAAATAGGTGAGAGGTTACAGTAGGATTCCACAGAAGCTGGGAATGGGCAACAGGGGACAGATCACTTGATGATTACCTGTTCTGTTCATTCCCTCTGATGCACCTGCCATTGGCTACTGTTGGAAGACAGGATACTGGGCTAGATGGTCCTTTGGTCTGACCGAGTATGGCCGTTACTATGTTCTTAGTGCATGTTGTCTGTGAACATCTGCAGACTTAGACCAAATCCCTTCCAATTCCTTCACCCTATGGAAATTTTTCAAGAAATGTCCAATAGGCTTTCAGTGACAATACATGTTAGTGCTAATACTTTGAATTTGATCAGATGTATACTTGGGGCAGTCTGCAGCTAATAAAGTAGCTAATGCAAACACAACTTCTGGTATTGTGATCTTGACAGAACTTTCAACCTTAGCAGTGTCAGAACTGGTCAATATTTCAATGAGGGGACCTCCAAAGAAAAGCCAATGTGTTCCAGGAAGTGATGCTGTTAATTTAGAAGCTGATCCTCTTCCTTTAGAGACAGTAATGAACCCATGCCCTGGCATAATGAGAGGAGCTGTGCTGCTGGAATTAACGTCTTTCTGATGAGTCATTAAAAATGAGGTGCTAACCACTTGTTAAAGATCTCATAGCACTGTTTAGAAGAGATGGGGTATTTGGCTCTGGTTAAATTCTAATTTGAGAAACTACTACTTGTAATATATCATTTCTTCTGCAGATTCATGTGGATGTAGCATTCTTTCTCACTATTTATCCTAAATGATTATGTAATGTTTCTGTGCACGGTTAAACAGCTACTGCATGCCACCCCAGAGGACGGTTGCATTTCATTGTGTCGATGTAAAGTGGCTATGTTGTGGCTTTTGTTGAGGTTGGGAGTGGTGGTTGGTGGAGACTGGGTCAGTGTACTCAGGAGAGGCAACTGTTACCAGTTCTTTAAAAGGGTGCAGTTGCACTCTCTGTGGTGTTAGCCTCAGAGTAATAATGCATACAGAAGGGGATGTGGGGCACTGAGCAGGCCCAGGTCACTTCCCATTTTGCCTACTCAACACCACCTTTAATGATATGGAGCACATCTGACTGTGCTAGTGCATGTGCACAGAGGAATTGCAAGGAAGCTTCCTGCACTTTCTCCTTCCCTTGTGCACTCAAACAAGCAACCACAATTTGATCTGTATTTTGTAAAGTAATTTGGTGTCCTTTGGGGTGAAAGGCATTGCATAAATATAAGCTATTATTATTATAAGCACATTAATTGAAACTTCCTGTCTGGAGCAATAATGCAATCTCCTCTATCATTTTGGGCTTGCAGCTCCAAAAAATTTAAGAACTAGTGATTTCTCTGTCTTATTACTCCTTTTTGTCATCATGGTTAACTCAGCCCACACATTACTATTTAATCTCACAGACTCTGCTCTCTCTGTGGTTATGCTGTCAGAAGAAAGGTGGTGTCTCCTACAGTACTGCACACACAAAAGCCTATACCCAAGAATTTAGGCTTTTAAGCAAAGGTGTATAGCTGAATTTAACCCTTAAGACTGAAAAGAAATACTTATCTTAATAATTAACTGAATTATCTCCCTAGGTCTTAGTAAAAGATCCTGGGTTGAAGTCAACATAGTGTTTCAATGTTCATTTTTCAAAATGGGGGAGGGGGAGAGGAGCTTTAAAGAGAAAAATATGTATAGCTTTAAACTCTTTATTCTTCTTCGACTGCTTGCTCATGTCGATTCCATTCTAAGTGTGTGTGTGTGTGTGTGTGTGTGTGTGTGCCATCGTGCACAGTTGTTGGAGACTTTTGCCTTAGTGGTATCCCATAGGTTGGCTGTGGTGACCTCTGGAGTGCCACACTCATGCGTCAGTATATCAGGCGCTACCGGCCCTATGCCCTCTCAGTTCTTCCTTACCACCCGTGGTGGTTGATCAGAGCGCCTCTTTTCCTTGCCTCGCAAGTGGTCAGCAGTTTCTTTCCCTTTTGACTTAGTGGTCCAGCTGTAAATAGTTTTGTTTATTGTAGATTAGTTAATAAGTAGCAGTTAAGTACTTTAGTTAGTTAGGGTCCTGGTGAGGACTTTGCCCCAGACGAGGCATGCCCCAATCGCTGGGTTTTAAGCCCTGCCCTGACTGTAATCGGCCTGTGCAGGTTAGTGACCTGCATGGCAGCTGTCTGAAGTGCCTGGGGGAATCCCACATCAAAGAAAAGTGTCGCATCTGTAAGAACTTTCGTCCCAGGACACGTCCTCACATCCACTCTCTGCCCGGTCTCGGCGCTGTCCCGGCCGGACACACGCAATGCCCAGCACTTGGTCCTCGGTTTGTGGCGCACACCCAGCACTGGGCTCTACCTGGCACCAATCCCCTTCACCGATGCCCAAGAAGAAGTCTAAGAAGCACAACCCAGCACTGAGCAAGACAGACCAAGGGGCATTGGGTAAAGGATCCTGTTTGGGCCACCTGCCCATGCTAGAGTTGCAAAGGGACAGTTATCCTAGAATCATAGACTATCAGGGTTGGAAGGGACCTCAGGAGGTCATCTAGTCCAACCCCCTGCTCAAAGCAGGACTAATCCCCAGAGAGATTTTTGCTCTAGATCCCTAATGGTCCCCTCAAGGATTGAACTCACAACCCTGGGTTTAGCAGGCCAATGCTCAAACCACTGAGCTATCCTTTTCCCCCAAGGGAGCCTCCTACCCCCCTATGTGATCCGCCACTGACTCCGGGGAGTGGTAGGGGACCCAGACTGATGGCGGAGTCAACACCTTCCCAGCTCCCGGCACCCAGAAAGCAAAGGACTCTCCCACCGCAGCTGGCATGCATGCGGCACTGGACCTGGCAAAGGCTCCCTACAAGGGCAAGCCAGCCATGAAAGCCTCCCAGAAGGCAAGTGAACGCCGCTGATCTCTGGAGCCGAGGCAGAGCTTTTTGCCGTCATACCTCTGGTCTCCGCGTCAGCCCAGGTCACCGGTTTGCCACAACAGATTGGCAGCACCATGCTCCCAGTCTCTGTCCTTGTGTCGAGACTTGCCCAGAGAGAAGTGCCGGTCATCGTATGGTCGGCACCGGTCATTGTCATGCTGACCCTCTGCATGCAGTCCTGGCAGCGGGGCCAGTGGCCAGCACAATGGCCTTACTGGAATGCCTGGGGTGTGCTGGTTATGCCAATGCCCCCGTCTCACCAATTGTTGGTTGCTGCGTTGGACAATCACCAAATGGCACTGGACTGGTGCGCAAAGTGGAGGGACAGGTGCCCACCCGAAGACCCCCCCTCCTCACTCGGGGAATGATACCCAAGGCGCCCCCCTCTTCTCCCCCCGGCCCCCCGGTTCAGTTGTACTCATCCTCTCCAGATGAGGTTGTGGCGGAGCCCATTCATGCTGGCCCACCAGATGACTTTAAGGAGCACTAGGCCCTGCTCCGAAGTGTGGACATTAACTTAGGCCTAGAGGCGGAAGAAATGGTGGAGCAATCAGACACTTTGCTTAATGTGCTCTCTGCATCCACCCCTATACACGTGCTCCCAGTGCACGAAGGGGTCCTAAAGATACCAAAGCCCTCTGTCAAACCCCGTCCTCAAGCCTGCCCACTTCCATGATGGCTGAGAAAAAGTATTTCGTCTTTGCCAAGGGGCTCAAATACTTATACACACCCCCGCCCCTGGTGTCATTAGTTGTTTGTTTCAGCGGTCAACGAGAAAGACAAGCAAGGGCATTCTAGTTCCACCCCCCAAAAATTAGGAGACCAAGAGACTAAACCTTTTCCGGCTTTCAGTGACAATACATGTGAGTACTCTCCTCACTTACTCTCCAAAAAAAAAAAAAAAAATCACAAGATGGGATTTCTTGGGAAATTAATAGTTTTAATATGTGTATAGTAATAAATTCCAACAAAAATATTGCCTTGATTCAGGGGAAAACACTTAAGCATATGTTTAACTCCCATTAAATTCAATGGGTCTTAAGCACATCCTTAGAGTTAAGAACATGTTTAATTGCTTTCCTCATTTGGGATCTATGTGCACAAACTACTTCATGTTTGTAGCCCTTTTTTTTTGTTTTTGATGTGATGAGTATTTTAGCCATTTATCTCAGTAAACTCAAATGTTTCCAAAAGCAAAAGAATATATCCAAGGGTTATCTAAAAATGAAGAGCCGGTGTACTAATTTATTACTGTGTGAAACCTTTTTATTTCTGGTTTCATTTCCTGGAGGAAAGCATTGTCCTAAAAACAAAACAAAAAAACACTGTTTGCTAAAATACAGTGTCGATAGCCGTTGTGTTTATTATTAGCCTGCTTTTTTGGGGGAGGAGGGGGCCTAAATACATGTTTTGGCCATTCTTTTCCCTTCTGAGTAATTTTTAAAAGTCCTTCCAACTCTTCTTTTTGAAAGCATATGGGTGTTCTTTGAACACTAACCATGCATCTCATAATTTACACTAATCTTGTGTTGGAGAAAAATTTAGAGAACTTTTTTAAAAATACACAGTGAAACGCAATGTTTTGTTGCAAATAATTAGGTTAATTATTGACAGATGACACTGCTAGCTTCTTGAGAGGAGGCACTAACCTCAGTTATCATGATGGCACCAGTGATTTAAAGCCTTCATCGGAGATTTTGTCTGCCTTGCTGACTCCATGGGGAAAAGATATTCTGTGGTCAAGGGCATTATTAACTGATGAAAATTTGACCTTGGCAAGTCACTTACTCTCTCTGTTTTTCAGTTCCCCTTCTGTAAAGTGAGGGTAATACTTCCAAAGAGCCAAACAGACTGATAATTGCAAAGATAATTCTGAATCATTTATGTTGTCTACACTGAGGAGTTCTTTTGTCAAACTGTCCCAGTGTTGCAATAGCACTATTATGGCTCCACTGGCACTAGAGGTACTACTAGTGTAGACCAGCCCCCAGCAATTTTACTATGGTGTCATGTAACCCGTCTTAGAGCAGTGATAGAGGCTGCAGGTTTGTATAGTTTTTGGTGGTGCCCAGAACGGGTCCAAGTCCTGCCCCGCCCCCACACCTGCCTAAGGCTCTGTGAGAGAGTTTGAGTGTGGGAGGGGTGCAGGCTCGGGGACGGAGTTTGGGTGCTGGGTGCATGCTCTGGGCTGGGGCAGGGGGTTGGGATGCAGGGGGGTTCAGGGTCTGGGAGGGAGTTTGGGTGCTGGGTGCAGAGTCTGGGCTGGGCTGGGGACTGGGGCGCACGAGGGGGTTCAGGGTGAAGGCTCTGGGAGAGAGTTTGGGTGTGGGAGGGGTGCGGGCTCTGGGAGAGAGTTTGGGTGCTGGGTGTGGGATCTGGGCTGGGACAGGGGGTTGGGGTACAGGAGGGGGTTTGGGGTGCTGGGTGTGGGTTCTGGAAGGGGGTTTGGGTGCTGGGTGCGGGCTCTGGGCTGGGACAGAGGGTGGGGGTGTGGGGCATGTGGCTGGGCTGGGGATGAGGCGTTTGGAGAGCAGCAGGCAGACTGGGACGGGGAGCCAGAAAGGACGACTCCCCCCCAGCCCTCTCCCTGCTGGCAGCAGCGAGCTCCGGGGGAGAGGGGAAGTGGGGCCCCTCCCTGGCATGACACTCACCTAAGCCCCTGCCCCCAGCTACTGCTCAGGAGGTCCAGCCAGGATAAGCCCCTGGAGTCGACATGGAGTTGCCTGCCGGGGGAGGGAGGGTTGCCATGCGCCTCCTCCCCCTCCCTCTTCCGCCTGCCCCGGTGCCACTCCCTTGTAGCCAGCCGTGACAGCGGCCGGCAAGGGAGCACAGCGCGGAACTGCAGGGGGCAACTGCCCAGGGCAGGCAGGGATGCTGAGGGGAGGCAGGGCCAGGGGAGTGCATGGGGGCGGCAGGCGGGGCCGGGAGAGAGACCTGGCCCCGAACATTGGTGGAGCTGGGCCCCCCAGGCCCTGAATTTGCTGGAGCCCGAGCATCACGGGCCCATACAACTCAACACCCCTGAGCAATGATGGGAGAATTTGAGGAAAACCTCAATGTAGACAAGGCCCATGAGTCAGCTTTAGTAGAAAGTTACAGGCCTTAATGTTCCACAACATCCTCTGCCATGAGATTTTGTATAGCAGTTTATAAAAACATTACTTAAAGGAATCGTGTCCATTCTCTGAGCTGGAAATGAGTCTTAAGGGGCACCTTTAAGTCCCTTTAGAACAAAGCTGACTTAACCCAGTATTTTAATAAAGTCGGATAGTCAGTAAAGAGATCTTTAGATTATTAGAGTCAACTATTTCCCCTAACTTGAAAAACCTACATCCAAAAAATAAATCAGACGTACTCTTCTGTCAGTGTATGTTCAGACTTGATGCTCTATGTTTGTTCTTATTTTCATATGTCCAGACAGTTTCTACAGAAATTTCTGAATATTCATCTGAGAGTGAAAACCTGGAAGAAGGCCAGGTGGACACAGAGTCTTCTAATTTTGGATTTAGCAAAAAGCTACAATCAAATTCTGAAGCAGATCTGGCACAGGTGACAGGCAGATCTGCAAGTGACTGGCTAAAATCGGCACAGGCCCTTCTGCAGACACCTGAGAAACAATCAGATAAGACCTCAAGGACTCCAGAAGATTCTGCAAAGAAAAGGAAATTGCTAAGGTAGATTACAATTCTTTTTCAAGGAAAAACTTCAATTGAAAAAATCAGAATTAACCAACATTTATCAAAAACAGTAGAATCTATTATAAGATTAATTTCCTTTTAGAGTTAAAATTTTAAGAAGAAAAACTTACTCAGACGCCCTCTCATGTGCTAACAGGCAAACTGTGTTTTAAAAAAAAAAAGAGAGAGCGAGCATTTTTTGTCTTGAAATCAGTGAGGAAAGCACTGGATTTTGAACTCCAGCTCTCTATGTTTCAATATAGTTGAGCACTTTTAATAGTGATTTAAAATGCCTTACAGACATTAATTCTATCCCCCTTCCCAGCTTTTTTAGGCCAGACTGCAGGGGTAAGTTAGCTTTAGGGTTGAAGTCAGAAGAAAGGTACAGTAGAACCCCGTTTATCCAAGCCTCCATTATTAGGCTCTCTGTATTAAGTGAACCACCAGCACACACAGGAATATGGGAAATGGACACTGCAGCTCCGGATGGCAGGGCTCTGTTTTTTTGCATTCTGTAGCATAACCACATGGTGTGACTAGCCGTCAGGGATTGATGGACCCCATCAGGTTTCAGAATTCTCTAAAGAACAAAACTGTAGATGGTGGTCCATTCTGGTGCTGTGCTGGTAGCATTATCATCTTTAGTTCAAGTTGGCACGGCCTGATGAAACTCATCATACGGTACTTAAGGAACTAGCTGAAGCAATCTTGGAAGCATTAGTAATTATTTCTGAGAACTCATTGAAGACAGATGAGGCCATGGGGACTGGAGAAGGACAAACATATCACCTTTTTTAAAAAAGGGGAACAAAGAGGACACCAGGAATTATAAACCAACCAGCCTAACTTTGATACCTGGAAAGATACTGGAACAAATTATTAATAGGGCTGTCAAGTGATTTAAAAAAATCGCAATTAATTGCATGATTAAAAAAATTAATTGCAATTAATTGCTCTGTTAAATAATATTAGAATCCATTTATTTAAATATTTTTGGATGTTTTCTACATTTTCAACACAGAATACAAACTGCACAATGCTCACTTTACATTTATTTTTGATTACAAGTATTTGCATTGTAAAAAAACAAAAGAAATACTATTTTTCAATTCACCTAATACAAGTACTGTAGTGCAATCTATTTATAATGAAAGTTGAACTTACAAATGTAGAATTATTACAAAAAAACGGTATTCAAAAATTAAACAATGTAAAATTTTAGAGCCTGCAAATCTACTCAGTCCTACTTCTTGTTCAGCCAATTGCTAAGACAAACAAATTTGTTTACATTTACAGGAGATAATGCTGCCCACTTCTTATTTACAATGTCACCTGACAGTGAGAACAGGTGTTCACATGGCACTGTTGTATCCGGCATTGCAAAGTATTTATATGCCAGATATGCTAAACATCATATGCCCCTTCATACTTCTACCACCATTCCAGAGGACATGCATCCATGCTGATGACTGGTTCTGCCTGATAACAATCCAAAGCAGTGCAGACTGACGCATGTTCATCACCTGAGTCAGATGCCAACAGCAGAAGGTTGATTTTCTTTTTTGGTGGTTCGGGTTCTGTAGTTTCCACATCAGAGTGTTGCTCTTCTAAGACTTCTGAAAGCATGCTCCACACCTTGTCCCTCTCAGATTTTGAAAGGCACTTCAGATTCTTAAACCTTGGGTTGAGTGCTGTAGCTATCTTTAGAAATCTCACATTGGCATCTTCTTTGCATTTTGTGAAATCTGCAGCGAAAGTGTTCTTAAAATGAACAACATGTGCTGGGTCATCATCTGAGACTGCTATAATGTGAAATATATGGCAGAATGTGGGTAAAACAGAGCAGCGGACATACAATTCTCTCCCAAGGAGCTCAGTCACAAATTTAATATATATATTTTTTTAACAAGCGTCATCAGCATGGAAGCATGTCTTTTGGAATGGTGGCCAAACCATAAAGTGGCATATGAATGTTTAACATATCTGGCACGTAAATACCTTGCAGTGCTGGCTACAAAAGTGCCATGCATATACCTGTTCTCACTTTCAGGTGACGTTGTAAAGAAGAAGGCATAATTATCTCTGGTAAATGTAAACAAACTTGTTTGTCTTAGCGATTGGCTGAACAAGAAGTAGGACGGACTGAGTGGACTTGTAGGATCTGAAGTTTTACATTGTTTTCTTTTTGACTGCAGTAATATAACCAAAAAAAAAAAAAATCTACATTTGTAAGTTGCACTTTCATGACAAAGAGATTGTACTACAGTACTTGTCTGAGCTGAATTAAAAAAATACTATTTATCATTTTTACAGTGCAAATATTTGTAATAAATATACACTTTGATTTCAATTACAACACAGAATATAATGTATATGAAAATGTAGAAAAATATCCAAAATAGTTAATTTCAATTTAACAGTACAATTAAAAGTGTGATTAATCGTGATTATTTTTTTTAGTTAATTGCGTGAGTTAACTGCAATTAATCGACAGCCGTAATTATTAAACAATCCTCTAAGCACCTAGAGGATAATAGAGTACTATAAGGAATAGTCAGGATGGATTTGTCAAGAACAAATCATGCCAAATCCATCTAATCCCTCCTCCTTTGATAGGGTTACTGGTGTAGTGGCTGGGGAGAAGCAGTAGATGTGATATATCTTGATTTTTAGAAAGGCTTTTGACACGATCCCACATGACATTCTTATAAGCAAACTAGGGAAATGCGGTCTAGATGAATTTATTATAAGGTGGGTGCACAACTGGTTGAAAGACCAGACTGAAAGACTAGTTATCAGTAGTTCACTGTCAAACTGGGAGGGCATATCTAGTGGGATCCAGCATGACTCAATCCTGGGTCTGATACTAACTAATCATATTTTCATTAATGACTTGGAGTGGAGAGCATGCTTATAAAATTTGCAGATGACAACATGCAGGAAGGGTTGCAAGCACTTTGAAGGACAGGATTAGTATTCAAAATGACCTTGACAAATTGGAGAACTGGTCTGAATTCAACAACATGAAATTCAATAAAGGTAAGTGCAAAGTACTTAGGCTAGGAAGGACAAATTAAATGCACAACTACAAAATGGGGAATAACTGACTAGCTGGTAGTACCACTGAAAAGGATTTGGGGGTTATAGTGGATCATGAGTTGAAGATGAGTCATCAGTGTGATGCAGTTGAGAAAAAGGCTATTATCATTCTGTATTAACAGGAGTGTTGGTACGTAAGTCACGGGAAGTAATTGTTCTGCTCTACTTGGTACTAGTGAGGCCTCAGTTGGAGTACTGTGTCCAATTTTGGGAGCCAAGCTTTGGGAAAGATGTGGACAAACTGCAAAGAATCCAGAGGAGAGCAACAAAAATAAGGTTTAGAAAACCTGATCTTTGAGGAAAGGTTATTTAATTAAAAAAAAAAAAAAAAAGACACGACATATTTAGTCTTGAGAAAAAGAAGACTGAGGCGGGAGACCTGATATAAAGAGGATATTGATTAATTGTTTTCTATGTCCACTGAAGGTAGGGCAAGAAGTAATGGCTTAATTTGCAGCAAGGGAGATTTAGTTTAGATATTAAGAAACACTTTCTAACTGTAAGGGCAGTTAAGCTCTGGAATAGGTTTCCAAGGGAGGTGGTGGAATCCCAGTCAGTGAACAGGTTAGACAAACCCCCGTCAGGGATAATCTAGTTTTACTTGGTCCTGCCTCAGCACAGGGGGCTGGAGTTGTTGACTTCTCGAGGTCCCATCCAGCCCTGTATTTCTTTGATTCTTGATTCTGTGCTACTGCACTGCATAGTAACTAGCTTCCAAGGGGTTGTTTTGTTATTAAGGAAGCAATGTAACCAATGAGAGATGGATCATGCTGGTGTTCAGGTAGTGAAGTGTTGTTCCCATGCTTTCCACCACACACAGATCTTGAATTGGAGACCTTATCTACACTAAAAAAATTGGCATGTTTTTAACATCAGACAGCGCCAAAGGGAATGTGTAGCAGCCACCACCCTTTAGGAAGCTTATTTCTGCAGCCTGTTCTTTCACACTCATACCTTAGGATGAAATTGTGTATTTGTGTAAGTTCTTTCACTCTTGGAGTTCCATTATGAAGGGTAGAAGGAAGAAAATATTTGAGGTTTTATAGAGTTTGTTGCATGGATTATACCAATAATTGTTTATTCATAATACTGGTAAACAAGAAAACTTGAAGACAAAGTGTAGATAAAATGGGATGAACAGTTGCTATAAAACTAAGCTTTTTGTGGCTGAAAATAAATGTCTCGTGTGAAGGTTTTATGGGTTTCTAGCTTTTTCAAGTAAGATTTTATTTTCATCAGCAAAACTGACCAATTATTCTGAGGCCTGTGGGTCAGTTCAGGAAATGCAGACTTTGTACAATGTTAACTCTTCTGTTTCCAGATCTGTCACTTTGTAATATTTTTTCCCAGCTATCATGAATCTTTCCTGTATCAGTACAATTCCTTCTATACTTTATTAACATTCTTAGCTTGAATTGTTTTGAGCAGGTTAAGGAAGTTTTATCTAATTATTTGATATGTATTTGTACTATAGAACAGTGGGGTACTTAAGATTTGATCTGCTAGAAGGCACTTATCCTTTTCAAAGGACCAGAAAATACAGAATGTCCTGGTATTCCACACAGTAAAACACAACCAATTCCCATCATACAAGACCAGGAGAGGCCCTGAATAAAAAATAAAATGCCAAGGGAAAAAGGAGCTGATTTATACTATCTAATTGGATCTGTTTTCCTCACATATGGATACAAATAGTATGAAAGCTTTGCAGCTAGAGCCTAATTCCTCTGAACTTCCTGATCTGATAAAATACTGGAATTATAAACATTAAGTAAAATTTCACTTGATAATTCATTCCTGGACTAAGAGGACCTAACTGAAGTGCATCACTCTGTTGTGGCTGACCTGGATTCTAATATAGTTTGGTCAGAGTGGACAAGGTCAATCCATGTTAGAAGTACATTTAAGGGATATGTCCTAGCCTAGGTAGAGAAAGACATAGGGTGAACAAAGGTTGAATTTGGCCACAACTCAGTGTAAATCATGCTTAATCAAGATTGTTAAGTTTAATTGTGAGTCCCATGAAGCTCTGGAATGATTTCTCAAATGTGTCTTTCAGCTTCCTTCTGAACATCAGTTTTGTAGTTCATTGAGAAGTTAAATAATTTTTCCTTTTTGCTTGTGAAAGATGCCAGATTCACAGCACTGGACTTGTCCCTCTCCCTTCCCCTTCCCACCCTTCACAGAACAGGTACTGCAAAGGCAGCAGCAATGAAAGCTTTCAAAAAACGATTTACCAATGTGCCTCAACCATCACTCCTTGGGCCTTTTCACAGCCTGGATATTCACTCTCCATCATTCTTTCCTTGGTCTCTCCGATGAGACTTTCTACAGTAGTTCCCAATAATTCCATTTATGGTAGGTCTTTTGTGATGTGAATAATTGTCCACTGGGAACTGCACTGAGACCAACAATTTGTTTCACACAGACTGCTGAACAGCCATCAGATGGTAGCAACTTTTAGTGACTACCAACTTGTGTTAGATTTTAACTGACTACTGGAACTACCACTTAGTCTCCATAGCCCATTACCAGTTCCTCCAGTTTCACATTTGCTGTTCGATCGCCCAAGCTACTTAGTCGTCTTCACTTAGGCAATAAAAACTTATGTCTATATACACAGAGAATCGGACTAATCTTCCTACATTGTAGGTTTGACTTGCAGATTAAGTTAACAAAAGAACAGGTTCTGAGATATGATAGATGTAAACTTTAGTGCTTAGCCACTGGGAAGCTGTAATAATCTGTCCAGAGTTTGGTAAAGGGGAATTTGCTGATAGAAGAAAGTGGAGAAGTCTACGAGGAGGGGAATTGCTGTCACTTTGGTTGCCTGTCTCTCTTTCTGGAATCTTCAGAGAGATTTTGTCATGTAAGGAATTACTAGATAACTGGTGACTAATGTTGTGCACTCCTTATTTGGCCGCCCAGCTTTCTTCCAGAATAGCCCTGCATAAATGATTTTTTCAGATGATCTTATTCTCAGATGGATAAATATGAAAATGCCTAAGTTAGAGGTGAAGAAAAATGCCCAAATAGTCCCATAATAGTCCAAACCAATAGTCCAAAGGGAGCTTCATACACACTAGTCTGTTTGTTCTTAAACTAGAAAACTGACCCCTTTGGGGTCAGTATCAAATGTATAGGAATTGCTTTGAAATTACCTTAAGTGTGTATGTTTCAGATGCCACTCCTCTTCCTTTGACCTTGAGAATGTTGAATTAATTCCTGTGTGGAGAGTTTTCAGGCCACTGAAATGCACACATGACCCAGCTTGTGAAATGAATCCTAGGGTAAAGTGTGGGTAAAAGAATATTTTTGCAATCACTCGTTGCTAGTGTGCAATCAATTTTGAAAAAGTGGCTCTAAAGTGAACCCCAGGTGAAAGTTATGGATAAGGTGATATTCTGGGCGGGGCATTGCTCTTGACACATGTGGGCCTTTTCAAAATTGTCCTATATTTGTGTCTGTTTTCTAATTTAAAAAAAAAAAAGTGGAGGTGCAGAGGGAGGATGGAAATACTTCTTTAAACTCATATTGGTGGGGGACTGAGGGACTTGAAATTTTGAATACCAGGATGATGAACATTTCTGTGTCTTGTTTATTGTACTAAGATCACATTTTATTGGGATTGTAGCCCAATCTGAATTGTCTAGAGTGTAATTTTACAGTATGTCTCTGTCTCTGAGGGTCACAGAATAAATATTTCATGTGTCCTATGACTTGTCACTTGGCAAAACTGAACACTAATTCTTGGTTTAATTGAGCATTTCTTTATTCTCTGCAGGGGAGGGCTAGCAGAGAGGTTAAATCGGCTGCAGAACAGAGAGAGGTCTGCCATTAGCTTTTGGAAACATCAATGTGTTTCGGAGTATAAAACCTCTTCAGGTGAGAACCCATGTATGTAGGTAAGTTATATGAAAGTACGTATTTGTTACTATTACAGCTATTCATTAGAAAAATACTTTACATTGCCTTGCATATCGTAAGATGGTGCAAGTTTGTATTCTATATAGCAGTGGCTCTGAGTTGCGGCATGTGCACCATTGATATTCTGCAGAACGGCATCTCTTATCTAGCACATTAGCAGTACTTGAGTTCAAAAGGTGAAAATTTTCTGTCTATCTAGGGGCTTAAATGTTAGGAAATGCCAGAATTAAGATTGCATAGGAAATTTTAATTTATCCCTTGCATGTATGCAGTTTATGATACAGTCTCCAATTACATGATCACATGCCTCTCTGAATCTTCAAAGAATGTAGCTGCCAAACTCTTAAGACTCTACTGAGCGTGTATAAACTGTGATTTTTTTTCAGAGGCTCATAAATTGGCTGAATTTGGGTGAATTTTCACAGGGACAACAAAGGGCACATCTCTTACATCAGAGCAACCCCACTACAAAATTTCAAGTTGTCTTGCAAAGGGTGGAAGTGCTAGAGCTTCTCAGCAACATGGCTGTGATTTTTTTTTTATTTTTTTATTTTTACATATATTTCCCTAATGTAATCTGGTTCTCAAAAATAGCTGACTTGTTTTAGCTGAAATTTAAAAAAAAAAAATTCAACCTAGGTCAGATGCCCAGTATGGAAAATTTCAGCCCAAATGGTTAAAATTTTGCTTTGACAGTTAAGCAACCTTAATGTAACTGCCTGTAATCTAAGAGTGTAATATTTTTCTTGTGCTGCTAACTGTAACACTTTTAGCTTTCATCTTATTGGGATTCAAGCTAAGAATCTCTTGCTGGTCTCAGTGTAATGTTGATAAACAAAGTGCCAGCTCTGGCCAAAGTTGTAGGCGTTAGCTAAGAACTGACAAACTCGTAGCTGGAAACGAAACCAGCTTACCTATATGTTAGTTTTGTTCAAACTAGGTATTAGTCTTCTAAAAATGGATTTAGTGTTTAGACTCTATGAAATGCTTGTAAATTGCCTCATACATTAATCTCACTTGTAATGTCTATATTCCATGCTATAAAGTTTGTGTTCTGATTGTAAAAATGCCTGCTCTGAAATTGTGAACTCAGACAGGAAGAGTCAGTCCCCCCTACCCATCCAAGAAGACTATCAAACATTAAGTAGGCCATTGTAAGACAAAAGCTTTGTTGACCATGTCCACCCATGGAGAAGTATGTGCAGAAGGCCTTGTGCCATCCACTTGAATGTTGGAAGAGGGAAACAAAAATTACTAGCATGAAGATTTTTTATTCTCTTTGCTGTTTGGAATCTCACAAGGGCAGGAGCTAAGAAACAAAAAGCAGAGATCCCCAGGGTTGTCCTCAGTTAAGCCCTAAAAAGATGTCCGGTGTTGACAGATTACTACATCTGTCACCTTTTCAATCACAGACTTAAACTCATTTGTGTATATATGTTTGCCTGCTTTAGCCTGTAAATAACTCACTTACTTCTTTTTCCTAGTTAATAAACCTTTAGTTAATTTATTACAGATTTGGCTGTAGGCATTGTACCTTAGATCTCATGCCAAAGACAAATTGATCTGGGGTAAGTGGCTGGTCTCTTGGGACTGGGAGCAACCTGAATATTTTGTGATTTTTGGTGTAAGTGATCATTTATCACTAAATCCAGCTTGCCTGTGTGGCAAGATAGACTGGGGAGCCCAAGGGGACTGTTTGTGACTCCATGGTAAGACTGGTATAGTGAGATAGGAATTCACATTTGTTACTGGGTTGTTGTAATCTAATTATAGAACATACCACCAGTTTGGGGTGTCTACCCCAGTACCTCCATTTCAGTCAGAGAGAGAGAACAAGACTAAGATAACCTGCTTGCCCTGTTAGTAAAAGGTGTAATGAGAGAGAAGAGACAGAGTTCCTCCAACATTTGTCCACAACGATGATTTGACAGGCTCCTCGCCCCCAAATGTAATGGAGACTGGGATGAGGAGTTTTTTAACCAACACAATACCAATCTTTTAGGTCTGAGGGATACATGAAGGCACTCTAGTGATTGGGGGAGGGCAAGAACCTCCCCCTAACAATCTAATGTATTTCCTTTTGTTCTTGGGTTTGTGTTTTTATAGTCATCTGGCCCATCTATGTACATGTGGTTGTGAAGATTTCATAATTCCTTGGACTACTTATCTCTTGGTGGGTGGAATAGGTAGTCCCAAGAATCTGAAGTAACTGAGTACAAGATTCTGTGAGGTCATTTATACACATCTTTTCCTCCTCATTCAGCTCTGTATCTTGCAAACCGGAAATGTCACTGGAGCAAGGGGGAGTCTTTGGCAGCTGAACTTTGTACTGACTAGGTCTGCCTGTTGCAGAGGAAGCATCTGCAATTTCTAAGGGGCTTGCATGATGTGGAAGGCAACAGCTACGTTGGACTGGATGATGTTGTGAAGAATCTGTTCTTTATAGCAGGGGATACATATGGTATTAGGGGATTGTGTGCTGTAGATTTTAAGAATGAAAACGCTGAAGCTTTGTACAGTATACATTTTATTTATCTGAGGGTTGTTTTTATTTTCTTTTTCTGCAATCATTACAAGAGGCTTAATACATTGCTATGTTGCATATTTAGCATTTCTAATAGAAAAAAGGATTAGATAGTCATAACTATTTATGCAAGCTCTATGTCTTTGAGACAGAGGACAGAAATAACAAAGACTTCAGGATGTGTGTTTTGGGGTTGTGGGAACTTCCAATTTACTCCAGAGTTATAACCCAAACTTTTTTTGGGTGAGCAGGTCTGTGGCAGGGCAGAAATTCAATCTGACACAGGAACAGAAAACTAGTGGAGGGGCAGAGTTGTGAAAGTCCTTAAGACAAGGACAAGAGGTATAAACTTTATGCAGTTGAAAGGGGTAGTGCAGTTTTGAAGGGACTGCACATTGACATAGTCGTGGCACTAAGTCACTGTGCACTAGGGAACTTGTAGTCCGCACTACCAGGGACCATATGGATAGTTAGTGTGCAACATGCTGGTCCGTACTAGAATTTACACCCTAGCTGGAGTGCGCTAATACATTGTGTAGACAAGTCCTAAGAATATGAAAATCTGTAAGCGTTTGAGCTTCACTTGCTTATTCATTCTATCCTAGTCTAGCTGTCTTTTACTTAATTGCTACTTAAGAGTTAATACTATACATTATTATTTTAGGCCTATAGAGGAATGGCAAAGGGCCACATTTCTGTTTGTATCCTCTTTTACTAGCCAAATGTCTGAACTTGTTGCAGTGTTGAAAACAAAACCAAATGTAAATTTGCTCCTTCTTTGAGTTGCTGGTCCCTACGTGTATTCACGTGGGTAAATGTGCACTCAGTGTGCCAGAGCCAGAGAATTTTGAAAGCAGTGTCTGTTGGTCCACACATGTGCCTTGTCTCTGACCAAGGTGATAAAAGGCAGGGCAGACCGACCACCTCTCCATTTCTGACTCACCTCGTAGTCTAGGTCGGAACCGCCAGTGTCCAAAGCTTTGACTTTCTTATCTGTTGTCAGGGTTCCTTCCCCACTTTGAACTCTGGGATACAGATGTTGGGACCCACATGAAAGACCCCCTAAGCTTATTTTTACCAGCTTAGGTTAAAAACTTCCCAAGGCACAAATTCCTTTCTAGCCTTAGTATAGCTGCCACCACCAAGTGATTTAAACAAACATTTAGGGAAGGCCACTTGGAGACCTACCTTCCCCAACTATCCCCCCAAACCCCTACACTTCCTTTCCTGGGGAGGCTTGAGAATAATATCCTCACCAATTGGTACAGGTGAACACAGGCCCAAACCCTTGGATCTTAAGAACAATGAAAAATCAATCAGGTTCTTAAAAGAAGAATTTTAATTAAAGAAAAGGTAAAAGAATCACCTCTGTAAAATCAGGATGGTAAGTACTTTACATAATAACAAAAGACTCAAGAACACAGAGGATTTCCCCTCTAGGCAAAACCTGAAAGTTACAAAAACAGGAATAAACCTCCCTCTTAGCACAGGGAAAATTCACAAGCTAAAACAAAAGGTAATCGAACATATTTCTTTTCTGCTATTACTTACTATTTCTGCAATACTAGATGCTTAGTTCAGATGTACATAAGAAGATGTAACTTCCCTGCCTGGTTTCTTGGCTGGCTCCGAGAGACACAGACCAAAATCTTCCCCAACAGATTTGAAAGTATCTTCTCTCCTTATTGGTCCTTTTGGTCAGGTATCACCCAGGTTATCTGAGCTTCTTAACCCTTTACAGGTAAAAGAGGAATTAACCCTTTACAGCAGGGGTCGGCAACCTTTCAGAAGTGGTGTGCCGAGTCTTCATTTATTCACTCTAATTTAAGGTTTCGCGTGCCAGTAATACAGTTTAACCTTTTTAGAAGGTCTCTTTCTAGAAGTCTATAATACATAACTAAACTATTGTTGTATGTAAAGTAAATAAGGTTTCAAAATGTGTAGAAGTTTCATTTAAAATTAAATTAAAATGCAGAGCCCCCCGGACCGGTGGCCAGGACCCGGGCAGCGTGAGTGCCACTGAAAATCAACTTGCGTGCCGTCTTTGGCATACGTGCCATAGGTTGCCTACCCCTGCTTTACAGGGTAAAAAGGGATTTTATGCTACCCTTAGCTGTATGTTTATGACATCTGTAAAAATATATTTTGATATCTGTATTTTGCTCTGCTATCAGATGTCTGATCTTCCCCCTCCTCATAGGGTAAGAGCTCATTCCACAAGAGCACAAGCAATGTCTATGGCATTGCTTCAAGATGTATCGCTTCTTGATATTTGTAAGGCAGCTACTTGGAGCTCAGTCCACATGTTTTCTAGACACTATCCCTTGGTACAGGATTACTCTGCTGATGCATCTTTTGGAATAGCAGTCCCTCATTTGGCTCTGCCATTTATGACGGGACTCTCCTCCTATTTGAGTACTGTTTGTCAGTCACCCACAGTGGAACCAGCACTGGAAGAAGAAGAGAAAGTTACTTACAGTAGTGTGGTCCCCATCTGTATTTCATTATCTGTCCTCCTTCCCCTATGCTTTGGATCTTCCCTATTTTGCAGTGGAGAAGGAACTGGAGAAGCAGTCAGTCTGCCCCCACCTTTTATCTCTCCGGTTGGAGGCGTGAGGTGAACCAGGGCGTATGTGTGGAGCAGCGGACGCTGCTTTGAAAATTCTCTGGGTGCATGTACCCCCACAGTGGAATAGAGATAGGGACACCACATCTCAAAAAACAGCCTACTGTCGTCTCTCACCTGGTGGCAAGATCTCACGTCGGTACTGGAAGGAGTCCCTTTGCAGCCCCTGTCTTGTTGTGACTCTTGCTTCTGATGCTTCGGACTTAAGATGGGGAGCCTCCCTGGGCGATCTCCGTATGTAAGATCATTGGTCCAGTTATGATCGATCTCTGCACATCAATGTCAGGAAACTCAGGGTGGTTTGTCTAGCCTGCGGAGCCTTTCTGCCCCACATTCAAGGCATGGTGGTTCAGGTCCTGAAGGACAACACGGCCTCTGTCTTCTATATCAACTGGCAGGGCAGAGCCAGGTCGTCTGCCCTCTGCCTAGAAGTCCTCTGGCTCTGGAACTTCTGTCTGCAGCATAAACAACAAGGAGTCTCGTGGCACCTTAAAGACTAACAGATTTATTTGGGCATAAGCTTTCATGGGTAAAAACCTCACTTCTTCAGATGCATCTGAGTGGGTTTTTACCCACAAAAGCTTATGCCCAAATAGATCTGTTAGTCTTTAAGGTGCCACCAGACTCCTTGTTGTTTATGCTGCAGACTAACACGGCTACCCCCGATACTTGTCTGCAGCATGACATCCATCTCGTAGCTGCTCACTGCCCAGGGGCCAAGAATGCTTGGGCAGATTGCCTCAGCAGGACATTCTCGTCTTGCAACAAGTGGTCCCTTCATCCAGAGGTGGTCAGTTCTATCTTCCACAAGTGGGGATGTACCCAGGTGGACCTATTCGCATCCAGGCAGAACAGAAAATGTCATGTTTTCTGCTCGTTTCAGGGCCTGGATAGAGGATCCCTGTCAGATGCCTTCCTGCTCCCATGGTCGGGGGCTCTGATGTACGCCTTCCCTCCCGTGCTGTTGCTGCGCTGGGTCCTCATGAAGATCAAACAGGACAGGGTGAAGGTCATCCTCATAGTGCCAGTCTGGCTGTGCCAACACTGGTTCAGCACTCTGCTGTACCTCTCTGTGGCGACCCCGTTCCAGCTGCCGTTCAGGGTGGACCTGTTGTTCCAGAACCACGGCAGTCTTCTGCACCTGAACCTGTCGGCACTACATCTGACAGCTTAATTGCTGTGTGGCTAAACTCACAGGAGTGGCAGTGCTTGGCCAAGGTCCAGCAAGTCCTGTTGGGAAGTAGAAAGCCTCCACCAGAGCAATCTACCTGGCCAAATGGAAGCAGTCCACCTGCTGGAGGGCGGATAAGGATGTCCGTCCCGAGTGAGCTTTGTTGCAACTTATTCTAGGCTACCTCCTGCATCTCAAGCTCCAGGGCTTGTCGCTCTCATCGTTCAAGGTCCATCTAGCGGCCATCTCAGCCTTCCACCCGTGGCTTGAGGGCAGTCGGTTTTCTCTCAGGATATCACAGCCAGATTCCTTAAGGGGCTGGAGTGCCTCTACCCAGATATCGGGGATCCTGTTCTCCGTGGAACCTGAATCTGATGCTATCATAGCTCACGAGTTCCCCCTTCAAACTTCTGGCTTCCTGCTGTCTCCTTCTCTCCTGGAAGGTTGCATTCCTGGTCATGGTGACGTCAACCTGCTAGGTATCCGAGATTTGGACGCTCACCTTGGAGCCCACCTTACACGGTCTTCTTCAAGGACAAGGTCTAGCTAAGACCGCACTTGGCCTTCCTTCCCAAGGTAGTATCTCAGTTTCAGTCGAGCCAAGATGTTTACTTACCGGTCTTCTTTCTGAAGCCGCATAAGTTGGAGGAGGAGCACAGGTACATGCCCTGGATGTCAGGTGGGCTCTGGCCTTCTACATTGAAAGGACCAAGCCATTCCGTAAGTCAAGGCAATTATTCGTTGCTGTGGCCAACAGGATGAAAGGTCACCCTATATTCACTCAAAGAATTTCTTCTTGGAAAGCCTGCATTCGCTTCTGCTATGATCAAGCCAAGGTGCCGTCCCCGGTTATCATCACTGCCCACTCTACGTGCAGGCCTGTTCAGCAGCCTTTCTGGCCTAAGTGCCTATCCAGGACATCTGTAGGGCGGCCACTTGGCCATCGGTCCATACTGTTACGTCTCACTACACGCTTACCCAGCAGGCTGGGACAATGCTAGCTTTGGTAGAGCAGTACTGCAAGCTGCAAAGCTGTGAACTCCGAGCCCACCTCCATAGACACTGCTTGTGAGTCACCTAGAATGGAATCAACATGAGCAAGCACTGAAAGAAGAAAAACGGTTACCTAGCTTTTCGTAACTGTTGATGTTAGAGATGTGTTGCTCATGTCCATTCCATTACCTGCCCTCCTACTCCTCTGTTGGAGTTGCCGGCAAGAAGGAACTGAGAGGGCATAGGGCCGGCGGCACCTGAGCGCAGCACTCTAGAGGGCGCCACAGCCACCCCTACAGATACCGCTAAGGCCAAAATCTCCGACAACTGTGCAGGTGGGTGCGCACACACCTAGAATGGAATGGACATGAGCAACACATCTCGAAGAACAACAGTTACAAAAAGCTAGGTAACCATTTTTTCTATAAGGTAAATAACTTTCTCTTTTTTGCTTGTTTTTTTACAAGCAAGTATTCTTGGTATTATGTTTTGGCCTTCCTATGAGAGAGAATAATGGCATGTTCAATCACTCAAAACAGCTTAAATAATTTATTAAAGAGCACAGAACATTTCAAATTCAGACAGCCTCTTCCATATGTCCATAGGTGGGGCAAAGAGGCAGTCTTTCATCTATAGTCTTTTATATTCTCAAAAATAGAACTTGAGTGGCTTCAGAAATTATCACCACATGAAGAAATATGATCTCTTTAGGACTGACTAACATCAAGACATGTATGCATGTGCTGTGAAGCCCCCGGAAGCCCCACTCTGCCTCCTAGTTTGAGACATTGGCTTTGGAATGGCATTCAACTGCTTGCTGAGTTTGAAGTACCCATGCTTGGAGACTTCTACTGCAGGAAGGAGGAGCAAAGGAAGGGAAGCCAGGTTGAAAAACTACTGACTTAAAAAAGAAATGTTCAAGACTTTTTTGTAACTTGAGAAGAAAATACAAATATGGCCTGAATCTGGGAAGTATAGAAGTATAGAATTGACCATTGCTCCACTGAATATAATGGAAGTTGAAGGCATTCAGCACCCTCCAAGAGGCGCTCAGTGCCATGCAAATTCAGGCCCAAATTAGACAAATAGACGTTAGTGTGGATTAAAATATTGTCTCATTTTAAAATTAGTAACCAGCAGGGACAAATTGAGAGTTTATCATTAACTATCTTTTAACTAAAAAATGCAACAAAAAAAAGTTTGCATTTCTATAAAAAGATTTTTTTTCTATGAAGTGTTACAGGCAGAAATAGAAATCCAACAGAAAATGTATATCATTTTCTTGGGAGCCAAAATGGCAAATTCCTAGGAAATTCAAACTGTTAAATTATTAATTTTAATTATTTTGATACATCAGGTATATAACAAAACTACTGTAATCTGTAAATCATATAATTTGGTTCTGTAGTTTTTTTAATTATATTTGATAAGTGACTGTCCATAATTGCTTTCCCTGAAATATCTGTCCTCGGAAGCTGAGCTGTCACCCCACTCAGATGATGTCAGCTCAATAGGTTGGCTTGGAAGAGCTAAAGAGCTTGGCTGCTCACATGATAAAACCAATCATATGCTGTCCAGACTACTTTTGCATAAAACAGGAACAAAAATATTTAATAATTTTGCTTTAAATTATGGTTTAGTTTGGAAAACAGCTTTCCCTATTTTCTAGGGTGTTGGATAAGATTTGTTGATCTTGATTTTTGTGGGAATTCTGTGCCCCTGGATTTCTCCTGGCACTGATTATAGCTTGACCTTATTATTAGAGTCCTGCGTGGATACAAAATTTGGATCCCCATCCATCCGCGATCCATAAATATGGTCCACAGATATCCGCAGATTTGCATGGCTCTATTTATTATGCATTGTTTTGGCCGTTTAAATTTTACGGGGCGGGGTGTGTGAAAGAGAGAAATATGAGCATATGAATTTCCATTTTTGTTGACTGATTACTTCATATATCTCCCCTTCCTCTTATCCTATTCCCTTGAATTCCCTCATCGCCATAATTTTCACACTGGTGTATCTCTTCTGAAGAGATGCGTAAATTCTTTCCCAAGGTTATCTCTGCTGTTTTGTCCTGAGAAACTTACTCTGCTCCATCTTCCCTGGGACTAAATGAGCTGCAGTATAATTTAGGGCTCTTACAGCTTCAGGGGTGGTGGGGAGCAAACGAGACACATAGTTTTCACTTTTACCCTCCGAGCCTTCTTTGCAGCCCAATTAAATGGCTTTTTTATTTAATCTTTGCAAGTAATTATCATATACTTGAACTGTCCCTTGCATTTCTACATAATTTATAATTCATCTGTTTACGGTTTTATGGGAAACTGTTTATTTCATGGAACAGCTTTGACCTCAATGGTCTTTGAGTCAGGACCTAATACTTGAAGAAATAAGTTGCATTTTTAAAGAGTCAATATTAAGGAGCTCTTAGTCTATTTAATAAATAATATACACGTTAATAGTCCACCACTGAAGATATTGTATCATTCTTATTTTCACTGAATTGCAGCTTTTCTGTTGCACTGTATTTAACAGCCCTGGTTTTACAGATTATAGAGACAGATGTAAAATAGATTCTGGATAGATAGTTTTACTCAGTAGTCCTCTTGCTTCAGCTGAGACAAAAGATAGAGAAAAGCTTGCAGTTCCAAGAATTTCACAAACAATTTTTCAAAAATTTATAGTCCTGTATTCATCCTGAATGTATTATAGTCCTGAATGACACGGACAATCTGGAAAAAAACTATTTTTGTGTTTTCAAGAAGATTCCTGCAGATGGCAGAATCAAAGTTTTAATTGGGCAGGTAAAATGGTGTCTGTTTAATTAACTCTAGTCACATTTTATCTATATATATATTTAATAATGGACCAATTAGCATAGTTTCTATTTTATATTTTGTCCTCAGTGTAATCCCTCTACATTATATAGTTTCACAGCTATTGCTTCAACTATTCAGTCAGTAGTAGTCAGCATAGGCACCAACTCAATGAGTGCTCCAGAAAAAAAAAAGTGGGTTCTCAGCACCCACCGTTGTGCCCCTCCTCGCCTCTACCCTCCAGTGCTCCAGCTGGTGGCGGGCCCTGCCAATCACTCCTCTCCCGGGCCTCCCGCTTGCTGTGGATCAGCTGTTCAGTGGCATGCAGGAGGTACTGGAGGGAGGGGGAGAAGCGGGGGCAGAAATCGGCAGGGGAGAGTGTAGAATGGGGCAGGAAGAGCGGAGGCAGGGCTGGGCGCCGTCAGGGGAGTGGAAGAGGTGGGACCAGCCACTTCCAGCTGCAGGGACGTTGCTCTGCAGCATGGTGGGCTGGCAGCTGCCTGAGAGAGCCTGGCTGGGGAGGCGGCTTCCGCTCCCCGCCTGGGTTAGGGTGCCAGGGGCTGGGGACAAGCAAGTCTGAGCCCTCCTCCCCCTGGCACATTTTCGCCTCACTCAGCCACGGTCCCCGGCATACCTCTAGGCTTGCTCTCTCTAGGTTCTGCATCACTGAATGCAAAAATGTAATTCTGCCTTGGCAGTGCAATAAAGTAGAATGAAGTCTTTAGCAGGTTGACAAGAACTTCCATATATTATCCAAAGTAGAAAGGAAAACACTTCAAGTAACATCTTCACACAAACAACCAAGCCTGAAGCTGCCAAAATTACAGCTGTCCAGTCTGCCTCCTCACCCATACACACACCCTCTATGCGCAAGCAGACACATTTGATGATTTAATTGGCATAAAAATCCAAGAGCCAAATGAATTAAACATTAAAGCTGCATTCTGTACTTTCCCATTTCATCTTTTGCCAGCAATCCAGGCTGCTTCTCCTGGTGTTTGAGAGAGAGCATTCTGTCAACAGGAGTCAGAGCACAGTTTCTGAGTAATTAAATGTAACTATCTGTAAGAATATAAATAAACAAATAGGTTGTGGTTCTGTATACTTTGAGAGAATAGTGGGAATGGGGTGTCTCTTGTCTTTTCTAGGGTTTCATATAAAATTAAGAATTAATTTAAAAATATTTTTGTATTTTCAAATGTGGCTCATTTTCATGTATATTACTAAAAACAGAACCCAGTGTGTTTTACCTTGTCAGATCATCATCTTGTCCTACAGCAATTTTCTGAGGTAGTATTACTGTACTGCTGGATCAGTTGACATAATTATATGCTGTATAGTCAAAATGGCAAAACTTAATTTATTAGAGCTGGATATTTCAAATGCTAGATTGGCCTCTGCATACCCCATACACCGATATAACACAGTTTCACCTATCACGTGCTAAGATTTTTTTGGCTCCCGAGGACAGCGTTATATTGGGGTAGAGGTGTACTTTAAAGGCAGGGATTTTTTGTGATTGGGAAAGTCTATTTATGAATGCCACATGATTTAGAGTTGGCTGAGAACCACAAGTATTCAAGTATAATTCATATGAGTGTGAATATTCTCAAGTTAGTTCATGAGAGCGTGAATATTCTAAAGTTGAAAACCTGCCCAAACTTTGGCATCATAGGTTTATTAGAAGCTTGTGCATAAGCAGAACGCAACTGTTTTAGATAACTCTTGAGGTTAGATTGTCACCTAACAATGCGTCCTGAGAGGAGGAGAAAGACGTGTAATAATAATAATAGAATAAAATCTAGTTCCTGAATAGCAGTTTTTATCAGTAGATCTCAAAATGCTTTACAAAAGAGGAAAATGAGGCAGTATGAGCTGAAGTGGCTTGCCCAAGATCATCCAACAGGCCGAGCTGGGAACAGAACTCAGGTCTCCTGGGTAGAACTAATGAGAAATGTTTTCCATCAGAAAATGCTGATTTGTTGAAAGCAAAATGTTTCATAGAAATCTGCTGCTTCTGGTAAAAACTTGTTTTGAAATGAAAATTGAAACAAAGTGTTCTGATAATGTTGAAAAGTTCCATTTAAAAGTTTGTGGACATTTTTAGATGTCTCTACACAAATGCAAGGAGCATGGGGAATAGACAGGAAGCACTGGAAGTATTAGTACATAAGCTAAGTTATGATTTAATTGGCATCACAGAGTGGGATAAGTCTTATGACTGGAATATTGGTATAGGGGTATAGCTTGTTCAGAAAGGACAGGCGGGGAAAAGAGGGAGTAGGATTGTGTTACACATAAAGGATATATATAATTGAGATGCAGAAGAAGTTGGGAGGCAGTCCAGTTGAGAGTCTCTGGATAAAGATAAGTGTTAAAGATAGGGGTGATGTCATGGGTGAAGCCTACTATAGACCACCAAAGCAGGAAGATGGAAGAGAAGGTGGATGAGGCATTTCTAAAACAAATAACAGAAATATCTACAACACAAGACCTGATAGTAATGGGGGACTTTAACTACCCAGACATCTGTTGGGAAAATAATAGAGCAAAACACAAAATTTCCAGTCAATTCTTGGAATGTATCAAGGCAATTGTTTGTTCTAGAAAGTGGAGGAAGTAACGGGGATAGTCATTTTAGACTTGATTCTGACCAACAGGGAGGAATTGGTAGCAAATCTGAAGGTGAAAGGCAATTTGGGTGACCATGATCATGAAACGATAGATTTCGTGATTCTAAGGAAAGGAAGGAGTGAGGGCAGCAGAATAAGGATAATGGACTTTAACAAACTCAGAGAACTAGAAGGTAAGGTTCCATAGGAAGAAAATCTAGGAGAAAAAGGAGTTCAGGAGAGCTGGCAGTTCCTCAAAGAGACAATATTAAAGGCACAACTACAAGGAAAAATAGGAAGACTAGTAAGAAGCCAATATGGCTCCATCAGGAGCTCTTTAATGACCTGAAAATCAAAAAGGAGTCCTACAAAAAGTGGAAACAAGGTCAAATTGATGGAGTACAAAAGAACAGCACAAGTATGTAGGGACAAAATCATAAAGACTAAGTCACAAAATGAGTTAAACCTGGAAGGGACATAAAAAGCAACAAAAAGGGGTTCTTTAAATACATTAGGAGCATGAGAAAAATGAAGGAAAGTGTATGTCCTTTACTTGGCGAGGAAGGAGAGCTAATAACTGATAACATCGAGAAAGCTGAGGTGCTTAATGCCTATTTTGCTTCAGTCTTCACTAAAAGGGTTAATGATCACCAGATACTCAACACAATTAATATTGACAACCAGGGGGAAGGAATGCAAGCCAAAATAGAGAGAGAAGAGGTTAAAAGAATATTTAGATAAGTTAGATGTATTTCAGACAGCAGGGCCTGATGAAATTCATCCTAGGGTATGTAAGGAACTAGCTGAAGCAACCTCGGAGCCATTAGCAATTATCTTTTAAAATTCCTGGAGGACAGGAGAGGTTCCAGAAGACTGGAGAAGGGCGAACATAGTACCTATCTTTAAAAAGGGGAACAAGAAGGACCTGAGGAACTATAGACCAGTCATCCTAACTTCAATACCTAGAAAGATACTGGAGCAAATTATTAAACAATTAATTACCTGGAGGATAATAAGGTTATAAGGAATAGTCAGCATGGATTTGTCAAGTACAAATCATGCCAAAACAACTTAATTTCCTTATTTGATAGAAAAACTGACCTAATGGATGGAGAGTGGGGGTTGGGAAGCAGTAGTAATATACCTGGATTTTAATAAGGCTTTTAACATACTCATAAGCAAACAAGGGAATGTGATTTAGTTGTATTGTAGGTGGGTGCACAACTGGTTGAAAGACTGTACTCAAAGCGTAGTTCTCAATGGCTTACTGTTAAGTTGAGTCATTCTTTCTGGGTGACAGATCTGAGGAACTGTCCCAATTTGAGGTGTCATTAGAGGAGGTTTTGGAAAAAATTGATAAACTAAACAGTAATAAGTCTCCAGGACCTGATGGTATTCACCCAAGAGTTCTGAAGGAACTCAAATGTGAAATTGCAGGACTACTAACTGTCATCTGTAACCTATCATTTAAATCAGCTTCTGTACCAAATGACTGGAGGATAGCTAATGTGATACCAATTTTTAAAAAGGTCTCCAGAGGTGACCCTGGCAACTACAGGCCAGTAAGCCTCACTTCAGTACTGGGCAAATTTGTTGAAACTATCGTAAAGAACAAAATGGTCAGACACATAGATGAACATAATTTGTTGGGAAATAGTCAACATGTTTTTTATAAAGGGAAATCACACCTCACCAATCTACTAGAATTCTTTGAGGGGGTCAACAAGTATGTGGACAGAGGAAATCCAGTGGATATAGTGTATTTAGATTTTCAGAAAGCCTTTGACAAGGTCCCTCACCAAAGGCTCTTAGGCAAGATAAGCAGTCATGGAACAAGAGGGAAGGTCCTCTCATAGATCGGTAACTGGTTAAAAGATAGGAAACAAAGAGTAGGAATAAATGGTCAGTTTTCAGAATGGAGAGAGGTAAATAGTGGTGTCCTCCAGGAGTCTGTACTGGGACCAGTCCTATTCAACATATTCATAAACGATCTGGAAAAAGGGGTAAACAGTGAGGTGGCAAAATTTGCAGATGATACAAAACTACTCAAGATAGTTAAGTCCCAGGCAGACTGGGAAGAGCTACAAAAGGATCTCTCAATACTGGGTGACATGGCAACAAAATGGCAGATGAAATTCAGTGTTGATAAATGCAAAGTAATGCACATTGGAAAACATAATCCTAACTATACATATACAATGATGGGGTCTATATTAGCTGTTACCACTCAAGAAAGAGATTTTGGGGTCATTGTGGATAGTTCTCTGAAATCATCCACTCAGTGTGCAGCGGCAGTCAAAAAAGCAAACAGAATGTTGGGAATCATCAGGAAAGGCATAGATAATGAGACAGAAAATATCATATTGCCTCTATATAAATCTATGGTATGCCCACACCTTGAATACTGCGTGCAGATGTGGTCGCCCCATCTCAAAAAAGATATATTGGAATTGGAAAAGGTTCAGAAAAGGACAACAAAAATTATTAGGGGTATAGAACGGCTTCCATATGAGTAGAGATTAATAAGACTGGGACTTTTCAGCTTGAAAAAGAGGCGACTAAGGGGGGATATGATAGAGGTCTATAAAATCATGAGTGGTATAGAGAAAATAAATAAGGAAGTGTTATTTACTTCTTCTTATAATACAAGAACAAGGGGCCACCAAATGAAATTAATAGGTGGCAGGCAAACACAAGAAAGTATTTTTTCACACAACACACTGTCAACCTCTGGAACTTCTTGCTAGAGGGCGTTGTGAAGGCCAATACTAGAACGGGGTTCAAAAAGGAGTTAGATAGATTCATGGAAGATAGGTCAATCAATGGCTATTAGCCAGGATGGACAGGAATGGTGTCCCTAGCCTCTGTTTGCCAGAAGCTGGGATTGGGTGACAGGGCATGAATCACTTGATGATAACCTGTCTATTCATTCCCTTTGGGGCACCTGCCATTGGCCACTGTCAGAGGACAGGATACTAGGCTTGATGGACCTTTAGTCTGACCCAGTATGGCCTTATGTTCTTACTTTCTTAAGTTGGGAAAGCATATCTACTGTGGTCCCACAGAGGTCAGTTCTGGGTCTGGCACTATTTAATATTTTCATTAATCATTTGAATAATGGATTAGAGTGTATGCTTATAAAATGTGCAGATGACACCAAGCTGGGAGGAGTTGCAAACATTTTGGAGGACAGAATTCGTATGCAAAATTACCTTGACAAATTGGAGAATTGGTCTGAATTCAACAAGATTAAATTCAATAAAGACAAGTGTACTTAGGAAGGTAAAATCAAATGCACAATTACAAAATGGGATATAACTGGCTAGATGTTAGTACTGCTGAAAAGGATCTGGGGGGTATAGTGGATCACAAACTGAATGAGTCATCAATGTAATGCAGCTGCACAAAAGACTAATGAGTGTTGTATGTAATACACAGAAGGTAAATGTCCAGCTCTACTTGGCATTGGTATGATTCCAGCTAGAGTATTTCATCCAATTCTTGACACAACACTTTAGGAAGGATATGGACAAATTGGAAAGAGTCTAGAGGAGAGCAACAAAAATTATAAAAGGTATAGAAAACATGACTGATGAGGAAAGGTTGAAAAAACTGGGCATGTTTAATCTTGAGAGAAGACTGAGGGGTGATCTAATAAATTTTCCAGTATCTTAAGGGCTGTTAGAGGACGGTGATCAATTGTTTTCCATGTCCACTGAAGGTAGGACAAGATTTAGGTTAGATGATAGGAAAACTTTCTACCTATAAGGGTATTTAAGCTATGGAATGTTCTTCCAAGGGATGTCCTCGAGTCCCCATCATTGGAAGCTTTGAAAAACAAGTTGGACAAACACCTGTCAGGGATGGTCTAGGTTTACTTAGTCCTGCCACAATGCAGGGAGCTGGGCTTGATGATTTCTTGAGGTACCTTCCAGCCCTTCATTTCTATGATTCTTTTAATATAAAATAAAAAAACTGAAATAAAAAGTTGAAATCAGAACAAAACATTGCAGTTGCCCTGAAACAAGAAAAATGAGTCTTATCCCTTTTTGTTTACTTTTATCCAATATCATAGCCATCAACTTCACAGTAACATTGTCTTGAATGTGTAAACAGTAATGATGTGTCATCAGCAGCTTCATGGGTGTCAAATGGGCACTTCCATAGCGTAAGAGTTGTGCAGCTAAGAAAAGTATCTGCCCGGTGGGGCTTTTGAGATGGTGCACACTTGGAGTTCTAGCACACCCTCTGTGGGTGCAGAAGAGCCAGAAGCGCCGCCAGCTTTTCTGCCCCCCTAGGCGGTGGAAGGTCGTGCCCTGAAATGCCGCCCCCCACAGAGGCGGTGGGACTTCCGCCACTGAAATATCGCCGCGGTCGCCACTCCCCAAATTGTAGCGCCCTAGGCAACCGCCTAGGTCGCCTAATGGGTTGCACCGGCCCTGAGAACACCCTAAACACTGTTGCTGCAGGGGTCTCTGCAGTGCCTCCCTACATTACAGTGAAGGAATATGGGAGGTGGCAGAAAGTATCCAGGGAGTTCTCCTTTGTCTGTATGATTTGCCTACTGTCGCTGTGTATGGGGTATGCGGAGGGCCCAGGTGCTATTAAGGGCTATGGACTGTATTTGTGGCAGGAGATTGGGTGTACAACAACTGTATGTCTAGCTACCCCATTGCAGGGGAAGATTTCCATCACCTGTACGATTCCTCCTTATTCTAACTGCACAGACAAGACCGTATTTGGCCATAAAAAAAGGACAAAAGATGCGAGGAATTGAAAATTAGGCAACATTAAAAGACAGTTTAATAAAAATGAAGGGCTGGTATATTGACAGCTTCAAAAATAGTGTTGGTTGGTTTTTTTTTTAAATGGTGTATGGTACTGTGATCAGTATTTGGAATACACAGAGAGACTTCCATGCTTTGTTCAGTTCATGACATCTATATAGAATATGTTTTGTGACCATATTGTAACACAGCAGGTTCATAGCGTGGTGGTGTATTATTTCACTTTGTTTGTTTAACACGTACAAACAGTTTTGACTGCTTTGTCAAAAGAAATGAGGAGTCTGGAAATGGGATGTGAACCTGTGTGCCACTACTCTGATCTGTAGGACACGTCTTCCTAACTTTTTATTTTGTTTTTGTCACTTTGCTTACTTTCCAGGAGGCAAATCTGGTGTATTAATTGTGAAGATCTTAGAAGTGCATGAAGAGTGTGCTATGCAAGTTGCTCTCTGCCAACAGTTGGGACAGCTGTCTGCTGACAGCTCCTCTGAAGATGTTGTCGTTGATACTGAACCCAGAGTCAAAGTTCTCTTTACAAAGGAAACAGCAGCTCGCCTCAAGGGAGGCCCACAGGATATTGTCCACATCTATCCTCCCTGGTAAGTACAATACGTTGGTTGCACCAGCTATAGTGTTAAAATATAAGGTATTTTTATTAGACCGTTCATCACATTATTACAGAAAAGGCTCCAGAGCGTCAGGCCCTGTGTCTTTGGTGGCTTGTGAGAATTTCTGACAGATACGTTAATGCAATGCTAGGTTAGGTAACAAGAAAATGTAATACCTGCTTGTGCTGCTGTGGGTTTTCATTTAATGTTTTCATGTTTAGAATTCATGAAAGTTATGAAGAACATTTTACAACGATAATACCATTTTCTGGTGGGGTAAAGTGAGTCAGGAATGTTCCTGTGTTGTCTTTAGTTTAGGTATATCCCTGTCAGTGGAAAAGTCTATTCTAACTGTGCAGTACTCAGCAGATACTCCATGGAAAGATAATGTGTCTGAAAAAAGTAAAATAAATCACTCACTACTTATCAGTAAGACTACTACAGTGAATGGCTGGTTATCATTTTCACTGCTAACTCTCTTCCACTCCACAAACTCAACTGTAGCACACATAGTTAACTTTTTCTGGAATTTGTCAAAATATAACTTTGGCTGAATTGTTTTACTTTTCTGGACTGAGGGCAGCATAAGGTGACTATATTTTTAGAGTGAAGGATTGGTTGTAGCATGTAGGCATTGTTGCACTGGGTCAGCAGTTTGGAGACTTTTTATAGTAGGGCTGTTGCTCCTCTCCCCACCACCCAAGGTTGTATACAAACTGAAATATCTGCTAATATCTTTCTCATAGTCATCTTAGGTGTTATCCCAAACAGCAGTAGGTAAAAGTATCTGCGTCACCTCAGGGGGTAAGGATAAGAGATCACAGGAAGGCTGTTTGGAAGTTTTGGGGCTTGCTCCCACTCACTGCTTTCACAGTACACACTGCCCAGGTGCCTTTGCACACACAGCCTCAGGGAGAGCAGGGGTCGGGGAGGAGCCAGGAGCAAGTGGGCTGCTCTGCAGGGTAGGGAAGCGGCAGGGCTCCCAGTTCAGCATAGCTGGGGGAGGGATGACCCGCAACATCCCAGCAGCCAAAGCCGCCTCGTGCCTATCATCTTTGCGCCCTGCTCTGGGCAAGCTCCGTGCAGCAGCGAGGAGGAGCCGGAGCTGCCGCCGCAAGAGGAGCTGAAACAGGGAGCGGGTTTGGCCAGGCAGCAATGGTGCTTCCGGCCACTGCGCCGCTGCCTGCAGCACTGCTCTTCTGCTGCCAGGAACTCTGGGATATATCCAGAGATCTTCTGGGACTTGAGTCAAGCTGGGACCGAGTGCACACAAGAAATCAATAGGCCTTGGACCCTAGGTACCAGCTTAACACTGACTTGGACCCTCCAGCCCTGCAGGGTCCTGGGATTCAAGGGCGGGTCAGGTGTCAGCTCTCGAAGAAGAAATGGCGGTTACTTACTGGTAACTAGAAGTTCTTTTCAATTTGTGGTCCCTATCTGTATTCCACTACCTGCCCTCCATTCCCTCTGCTCCGTACCTCTCTGGATTTGTATTAAGAGGAGGAATTGGAGAGGGGTCGTCCTGCATGCCTCTTATGCGCTCAGTCAGGAACACAAGGAGATTTGCTGAGCATGTGCGGGCCAATGGAAAGTGATTGATAGAATTTCTGGACTCAGGCACATGGTGCATATGTGTACCCACGTGTGGAATACAGATAAGGACCACACAACTTGAAGAACTTCTAGTTTACAGGTATATAACCTCTATTTATGCATAGTTACTTGGAACCCAACACAGAAAAAAGCAGATCTTTTACAAGCTCCTTAAGCACTGAGCAGTCACAGAACCCCCACAGATGTTCTTCATTTTGGCAAAAGATCATCTTACGAAGTCGGAATATTTATGCATTAGGCATTTCAGAGTTGTTAGAGCTGCTCTCATAATTTCTGTTGTTGTAAAGGCTTATTTATAGACTGGTGAATAGTGGCAAAGTTCCGTGATATCTGATATGCATTTTGGTGGTGTTTTGATACCAAATTGTCTTCCTCACTCAGCCAAATATTAAATGAAGTTGGCCTGGATGTTGTTAAAATAAACATTTTTCTTGTTTTTAAAAAAGGTTATAATTTGGAAGTTGTAATTCTACATAAGTTTGAAACTTGTCTTATATTTAGTGGATGTTTCCTCCACTACACTTAAAAAATTATGCGGGAGTGGGGGTTATTCGGTTAAACTGTTACTTAAGAGTAACAAAATATCCTCCATTACCTTTGGATTGAATAAACATTTTTATTATTTGAAGGGGGAAAAAACATGAGGGAAAAACCTGTTCATATCATATCAAATCAATGTCTCTTCCAAAGATAATGGGAGAAAAATATCCCTGATGTAAATCCACTGAAGTCAATACGCTGTGGATTAGTTTGACCCAATATGTTATGAACTGAATATCTTTTGTTACTGTGTTACAATATTTATGGCTAGTAATGTTAGAAAAGGTAAAACAAAAAGTGATTTTTTTCAAGCTTAGAATAGGGTACTCAATGTTTATTTTTAAAGTCACAGTTTAAAGTGTTGGACCCAAGACTTTACGTGATCCTTTTAAGCTTGGCACAAAGTCATATACAGTAGATAAAATGAAGCTTTGAATAGTATAAGATTCACTTCTATAACATTAATAAATGATTCCATCACATTAGTGTTATGATTCAGCATTTCAGACTTCTCTAGTTAGAAAATAGGAATCAGTAGGACTGTGGATGTGGACAGAAGTACGTACAAGTCTACAATGAGTGTAATTTTGTCATAATGAAATGCAGCTGTGGCCTTTAAAGGAAAACTGACAGAACTTCATTTTCTAAAATAAAGCTATTTTTTTAACATGTGAACAGGTGAAAAAAGCATCTGAAAACACCAAAACCCTGTTTAAATAGAACTTCTATTTTTTAAATGAGCTTATTTACACATTTATTTTATTTATATCATCAGTCAGAAACAAAGGAAACTGAATAAGAAAATAGGATGTTAAAATAAGGTTGAGGTTTGACTTATATCAACAAAGAAAGTTGTGGTAAAGGCCACCACCTCATCCTTAAATCACCCTGGTATACTTGGGACACATGGCACAGTATATAAGATCATCCACTCTTTTGAGGTGCTTGCAGTGTGATGCAGAATGGGGTGAGTTAAGAGAGGCCTGCTTTTGTTGGTGTAAGCTGAATCCATAGGGCCACATTTTCAAATATGTTCTTGAAATTACTCTCCAGAGTTTTGCACTGAATCTTTGTGCGCACAGATTGATCAACTGAGCATGTGAATAAGGTCATTAGACACACAAGTGCTGATTTGTGCATGCGCAAAACTTACATGCACAATTTAGGAGCCAGTGTTTAAAGAGTTGCTCTTCGCATTATCTCCAGTTTCAGAGGATGAGTTTGTATGTGGACATTTGTTGAGCACAAATCACAACTTGACATAAAAAGACAAAAATGTTGCATAAGCAAATGGGTCCTGCAGAAAATATGCATGCATATTTTTGGAAGCAGTGTTTGGATTTGTCCCTAAACACTTTTATATACAGAATCCTGTGTTACTGTAACATTAAGACAAATACTAATTTTAGTTCTGTGACAAAAATTATGCCTTATTCACATGAATGATCTTTTTATGAGTACTTCCACTGATGCAAAGGAACTTCATATGTGAAAGAGAATGTGTAGGATCGGACACTATTTGTTCCAATCATTGGATCAGTTTTCTTCACCTAGTTAATGTTTCATACATTGTGTTAAACTTAAAATGTGTATTTATAATCCTCACTGAAGGGAATTTATTTTACTGAGTATTCCCACCGTCTGCAGGGAAACAAAACCTTACAAGGCAGATGTGATCAGTCTTTGTTCCATTGGCACTGCTCAGCAGGGAGAAGGGAGTGAAGAGGAGCACAGGATTTAGTCCATTGCCAATGTTAAAAATTTAAATGAATACTTACTAGAATTATACAAACCTTTGTTTTTAGCATTAGGTATTTTTAATGACTGGATTGACAAAACGATTGAAAAAGTATTTAATTTTTATAATCATGACTTTTATCCAAGTTGCATGACATACTCCCAGCTAAAAGGTAAAAGGAGACCATCTCAAGGCAAAGACTCCAGAGTTCTACTGCCTCTTGATCATTATGTGGTCACAGCTTACCATCTGTAAAAGGAATATAGTCAATGGTGAACTGGAGCTGGTTTGCACCAGTTTGCAAGAACCGGTTGGTAAATTTAGAAGCCGGTGTAGAACCGGTTCCTAAAGGGGAGGGCGAGTGAGCAAACTCTGGTCCGCGGGCCACATCCATCCCACGGGACCGTCCTGCCTGAGCTCCCAGCTGGGAAGGCTGCCCTGGCCCCTCCCCCGCTTCCCCCCCTCAGAGCCCCAGTGTGCCGCGCTGCCGGCGCCAGTGCTCTGGGCAGCTCTGCAGCTCCTGCCGCTTTGAGCGGCATGGTAAGGAGGTGGGGCTTCGAGCTCCAGCGGCCGCGCGGCATCCTTAACAGCAGCATGGTAAGGGGGCTGGGCCGGGGCTGGGAGGAGGGGTTGGATAAGGGGCAGAGAGCGGTTGGAGGGGGCAGAGGCTCTGGAGTGGGGGGCAGTCAGGGGATGGGGAACGGGGGGGGGGTGTTGGGTAGGTGTGGGAGTTCTGGGGGTCTGTCGGGGTGGTGGTGGATGGGGTCGGTGCAGTCAGGGGACAGAGAGCGGGGCGAGTTGGGTAGGGGATGGGGTCCTGGGGGGCTGTAAGGGTGGGGGGGTCTCGGGAGGGGGTGTTGATGGGTTGCAGGTTCTGAGGGGGGCAGGACGTGGGTTGGGGTTGGATGGGGGTGGGAAATGTGGGGCTTATACTCACCGCGCGGTTCCCTACCGGGTCTTCAATGGCACTTCGGTGGCGGGGGTGCCTTCACTTGCTCCGGGTAAAGTACCTGCTGCCGAAATGCCGCCGAAAACCTGGAGCGAGTGAAGAGCCCCTGCCGCCGAAGTGCCGCTGAGGACCAGTAGGGAACCAGTTCTTAGGATTTTGCAAACTCGTCACTGGATTTAGTTATAACTTACCTACCTAGTTGGAAACCTTGTCTTACAGTATCTCCATCGCACCTGGGTTCCCCTTTTCTTGATGGCTACCAGGGGCAGTTCAGATTTTTTTGTCATTAAGCTCTGGACTATAAGATGTCTTCTACTTCCTGCTAAAAGTTCTGCCTGCAGCAGTAAAAGCTACTTTTGCCTATTCAGGTAGAAGTTTTTTGGAGTAGGGAAGTAAGAGGCACACTGAACATTAATTGTAGTTGTTAGTTTGTCCTGTATATTATGATTTTCTGAAGTTCCAACAATAAACAAAAAAGGATTTTCTCTGGAGATGACTCACAGGAAATGTATCATTTACCTGAAGTGTCACTGTTGACTTGTTCTAAACAGGCAGAAAAAAACAGAAGTTGTTTAATTTGTAAGATGTCTCAGTCCTAAGATTGAAGGAGACTTTTGTCAGTTCTGGTCTTAATCCAAAAACCCTTGCATGTTCAGAGAGTACTGGGTGTAGGAGGCATGTGGTAGGGAGACAATAACCAATGTTTGTTTTCTCATGGGGCCAATGCAGCATGTAGGGAAGGCATCAATCTTAATAAAACATGGCAAGAAGAGTGATCCCAGAGTGTTCCCCCAACTTGGATTTCATAGTTGTTGTTGTAAGTTCAAATATACCTACTGCTTCCTCAACGTAAGTTTGAAGGGGCAAATACAGTTCTAACTTCATTTTTTCTGTTCAAGTGGATACACTCTTTGTTAGACAGGAGGAAGACATTTTGCCCATGTCACTGTTTTCCAGACAAGGAGGCTTTTAAAAAAAATGCTATCACAAAATACTTCAGCTTGTTTGATAATGAAAAAGTAGCAGCTTGGGCTTGCTCTGTTAATGAAACACAGGAACAGCATGTTCCCCAGTTTGGTGCTGTCTAATAGGAAAAGAACTCTATCATTTGCACTCTCCTGTTCCTCATAAACTTTTTTTTAAATCATAAAAAAATAAGGAAGAAATATCTTTGGCAAAACTTCAGTTCCTCTACGTGCTCCACTGATAAAGGCAAGCTCTCTGAATCAGAGGTGATCAGTCAGACCAAGATCAACAAGAGAGATTGTTTTCCTACAGAGCCCTTTGATACAATGTGTACATTTAAAAAAAATTATCGATATAATAGACATTCAACCAGACAAAGAGGAGGAAAAGAAATCAACAGGCAAATCCCCACTATCAAAAAAGGAGTGAGCACTGTCTTTACATTCTTCCTTTGAAGATGTTATAATAGCAGAGTGGAAGAACCCTGATAAGGGAAAGGAGGCTCAACCAGCAGATAAAATTCTACAAAATTCCAAAGCCAGCGTGGTGGCTATTTCTAAAGTAGATATGGCAGTAGCCTCAAAGCCAAAGATATGATCTTACCATCTGTAGGTGATTACTTTCTCAAGATCATGCAGTTAGGAAAATTGAAGCTATCTTAAGGAGAAACTGAAACAGCTGCAGCCTTCTGAAAAGCGTTTTTATCCCCAACATATTTTGTTAAAACAGCCTGCCTGTCCTGTTACCTTGACTTAAAAAGAAACCGGTCCTTAAAATCAGAAAGATTTTTTTTCCCCATCTAGTCTCAGGCCTGGTCAGCACTACAAAGTTAAGTCCTCATAAGCCATCATGTGTAGACCTAGTTGTGCATGTGTGTATGCCTACATTTGTTTCCTACTGATATCCTGTCTTCCAACAGTGGCCAATGCCAGGTGCCCCAGAGGGAATGAACAGAACATATAATCATCAAGTGATCCATCCCCTGTCACCCAATCCCAGTTTCTGGCAAACAGAAGCTAGGAACACCATCCCTGCCCATCCTGGCTAATAGCCATTGATGGACCTATTCTCCATGAATGTATCAAGTTCTTTTTTGAACCCAGTTATAGTCTTGGCTTTCACAACATCCTCTGGCAAGGAGTTTCACAGGTTGACTGTGTGAAGAAATACTTCCTTTTGTTTGTTTTAAACCTGCTGCCTATTAATTTCATTGGTGACCCCTAGTTCTTGTATTAGGAGAAGGAGTAAATAACACTTTCTTATTTACTTTCTCCACACCAGTTATGATTTTATACACCTCTATCATATCCCCCCTTAGTCGCCTCTTTTCCAAGCTGAAAAGTACTAATCTTATTAATCTCTCCTTATATGGCAGCCGTTCCATACCCCTAATAATTTTTTATGCTCTTTTCTGAAACTTTTTCAATTCCAATATATCTTTTTTGAGATGGGATGACCACATCTGCCCGCAGTATTCAAGATGTGGGCGTACCATGGATTTATATAGAGGCAATATGATATTTTCTGTCTTATCTATCCCTTTCTTAATGATGCCTAACATTCTGTTCGCTTTTTGTGACTGATGCTGCATACTGAGTGGATGTTTTCAGAGAACTATCCATAATGACTTAAAGTACTGCTTTTTGAGTGGTAACAGCTAATTTAGATCCCATCATTTTATATGTATAGTTGGGATTATGCTTTCCAATGTGCATTACTTTGCATTTATCAATACTGAATTTCATCTGCCATTTTGTTGCCCAGTCATCCAGTTTTGTGAGATCCTTTTATAGCTCTTCCCAGTCTGCCTGGGACTTAAGTATCTTGAGTAGTTTTGTATCATCTGCAAATTTTGCCACCTCACTGTTTACCCCCTTTTCCAGATCACTTATGAATATGTTGAATAGGACTGGTCCCAGTACAGACTCCTGGAGGACACCACTATTTACCTCCCTCCATTCTGAAAACTGACCATTTATTCCTACTCTGTTTCCTATCTGTTTAACCAGTTACCAAACCGTGAGAGGATCTTCCCTTTTATCCCACGACAGCTTACTTTACTTAAGAGCCTTTGGTTAAGGACCTTGCCAAAGGCTTTCTGGAAATCTAAGTACACTATATCCACTGGATCCCCCTTTCTCCATGCTTGTTGACCCACACAAAGAATTCTAGTAGATTGGTAAGGCATGATTTCCCTTTAAAAAAAGCATGTTGTCTATTTCCCAACAAATTATGTTCATCTATGTGTCTGACAATTTTGTTCTTTATTATAGTTTCAACCAGTTTGCCTGGTACTGAAATCAGGTTTACCAGCCTGCAATTGCTGGGATCACCTCTGGAGCCCTTTTTAAAAATTGTCGTCACATTAGCTATCCTCCAGTCATTTGGTACAGAAGCTGATTTAAATGATAGGTAACAAACTACAGTTAGTAGTTCTGCAATTTCACGTCTGCGTTCCTTCAGAACTCTTGAGTGAATACCATCTGGTCCTGGTTACTTATTACTGTTTAGTTTATCAATTTGTTCTAAAACCTCCTCTAATGACACCTCAATCTGGGACAGTTCCTCAGATTTTTCACCTAAAAAGAATGGCTCAGGTTTGGGAATCTCCCTCACATCCTCAGCTGTGAAGACCAATGCAAAGAATTCCTTTAGTTTCTCTGCAGTGACCTTATTGTCCTTGAGTGCTCCTTTAGCATCTCGATTGTCCAGTGGCCCCACTGGTTGTTCAGTAGGCTTCCTGCTTCTGATGTACTTAAAAAAAAAAATTTGCTGTTACTTTTTCAGTCTTTGGCTAGTTGTTCTTCAAATTCTTTGAGGTAGAGTCATTATCTGCTTTTCATTTCCCTGTACAGTTAGGCAGGGAGACCATCTGGAACAGTTTGTTTGTGTACACAGGGATGTCCCTTGAATCTTCCTGAGAGATCTTGACAAAACTTCCATGGAGGCGCTCTGCAGTCCTTTCTCAAAGGTTTCTAGGAATGGCAGCCTTATTTCTTCTTCTGCAGTAGGACACTTTCCAATGCCTGTGGGTGATCACTTTGGCAGGTACCATTGCCGTACACAGGCTAGCAGCATATGGGCGCAGGCAGCTTTGGAACATCAGCTGAAGCTCTGCTTTTTGTGCCTTTGTTACCATCAGGAGTGAGATATCCGCTAAAATCACTACCGATTGTGGAAAATGGTGGCAGTATTTAGTGCCATTGCTATATACTCTGTTTTATGCAACTGAACATATCTCTTACCCTTGGCAGCCCGTACTCACCATGGTTGGTGTGGTGAGTGTTGCTGTGCACAAGCACTCTGAAGCAGAATTGTCAGTAAGCCTGTCTTCTTTACAACTTTAGGGGAGCAAGGGAAGGGAGCTTTGAATCATAACTTTCACTTTCCATTGTGACTGCACTGGCAATGGTACCTCTGTGTGTTTTATCTGTAGCTGCTTCTGTTGCGGCCTTGAGAGGTTCCCCCTGCACACCTGCGGAATGCCTGAGCTAGTTAAGCAAGAGAAAGAAGAGGACTTGGAATGACATTTTCAATGAAAATCCTGCAAACCAGTGCTGCATCAGACCATGAACAGAGGGCCTGGAGGATGAATATTGCAGACTTTATGGAGAAGGATACAATGGACAGGAGACAGGCCCAGGAGTCAGAGAGGGAGATGCACCAGGATGTAATGGGGCTTCTGCAGCAGCAGACACAGAAGCTTCAGACTCTTGTGGACCTACAGATTCAATAATCCTGAATTTAACTCCTTTGCAGTCCATGGAGAACAGAAGTCTAGCATCTCCCTACAACCCCCGGCCAACATTTCCCATAGCATCATGGACCACATCCCTACTCTTACCACTCCACACCAGAGGATGTCAAGGAGAACCACAGCTTAACATACATTGACCTATGAGAGCCATGGTTGATGTACATGTAGCTAAAAATGCATATGAATGTGCGTTCCCCTTCTTTAAGCTTTGTTCCATACATTTATTAAGGTTTTAATATATTTGCTTTTAACTGGCACCGAATTTTTTCTCCAGTCTTTTTGTTACTCAGTAAAACTCTGTTTTTTTGGGAAATAATTAATCTTTATAAGTTCCCAGTGTGTGTTGCAGAATGGCTGATGGTATTGAAAGTATCCACTTACTTGTGATTGTGCACTTTGACAACTCATAGGATCAGTGACAAACATAGGGTAATAATCATAAATGTGCAGCAAGCAATACAAAAGTAATAATACAAAAGGTTCTGCAAATACCAGTAGCAGCCCACAAAGGTGGGAAAATCTGAAGCAATATCCGTTTCACCGCATGGGATGTCCAAAACTAGATGGTCTGCATGGATTGATGGTGTTCAACCAGTTGTGCAGCATTTGAATTCAGTGAGAAGGACTTTAAATGAGCTTGATTCTCTCAATTTTACTGTAAAAAGCAACAGAGAGTCCTGTGGTACCTTATAGACTAACAGACGTATTGGAGCATAAGCTTTTGTGGGCGAATACCCACTTTGTCAGACGCATGTGGTGGAAATTTCCAGGGACAGGTATAAATATGCAGGCAAGAGATAATGAGGTTAGTTCAATCAGGGAGGATGAGGCCCTCTTCTAGCAGTTGAGGTGTGAACACCAAGGGAGGAGAAACTGCTTTTGTAGTTAGCTAGCCATTCACAGTCTTTTTGTTTAATCCTGAGCTGATGGCGTCAAATTTGCAAATGAACTGAAGTTCAGCAGTTTCTCTTTGGAGTCTGGTCCTGAAGATTTTTTGCTGCAGGATGGCTACCTTTAAATCTGCTATTGTGTGTCCAGGAAGGTTGAAGTGTTCTCCTACAGGTTTTGTATATTGCCATTCCTAATATCTGACTTGTGTCCATTTATCCTTTTATGAAGGGATTGTCCAGCTTGGCCGATCTACATAGCATAGAGGCATTGCTGGCACGTGATGACGTATATGACATTGGTGGACGTGCAGGTGAATGAACCGGTGATGATGTGGCTGATCTGGTTAGGTCCTGTGATGGTGTCGCTGGTGTAAATATGTGGGCAGAGTTGGCATCGAGGTTTGTTGCATGGATTGGTTCCTGAGTTAGCGTTACTATGGTGCGGTGTTTGGTTGCTGGTGAGAATATGCTGAAGGTTGGCGGGTTGTCTGTGGGCGATAATTGGCCTTCCTCCCAAGGCCTGTGAAAGTGAGGGATCATTGTCCAGGATGGGTTGTAGATCACTAATGATGCATTGAGAGGTTTTAGCTGAGTGCTGTAGGTGACGGCCAGTGGAGTTCTGTTGGTTTCTTTCTTGGGCTTGTCTTGCAGCAGGAGGCTTCTGGGTACATGCCTGGCTCAGTTGATTTGTTTCCTTATTTCCTTGTGCGGGTATCGTAGTTTTGAGAATGCTTGGTGAAGATCTTGTAGATGTTGGTCTCTGTCTGAGGGGTTGGAGCAAATGCGGTTATACCTCAACGCTTGGCTGTACACAATGGATCGTGTGGTGTGTCTGGGATTGCAAGCCAAAGGAATTGCTTCAAGAAATACTTGAACTTGGACTCTCTGGGGTGTTTCCTAATATCACAATTGCATTGCATATTTTTGTCAGTTTGCCTGCATCAGTGGCTTCAGTTGAACGCACCTTCAATGTATTGAAGAAGATAAAGAACTATCACTGTTCAACTATGGGACAAGAGCATTTGAATGGGCTCGCCATGCTTAATATTAACTGTGACATTGCACGAAAGCTAGATTTTTTTTCCTCAGTAATTAGTGCATTTGCACAGAAAAAGGCTAGAAAAGTATTTGTTAAATAAAAATAATTCAAATGATGTCTTTTTCTTTTTTGTGTGTGTGTGCCTTATTTTGTTTTCATGTGTCATCATTTTTTATTTTTATTATGGCTAGGGGCCTCAAAAGCTGGAAATGGCCTGGGCCTCTCTGGACTTCTGAGAGGGCCCGAGAAGATGAGACAGCCATGCTTATTGCAGGCATGTGGAATGGGGAGTGCAGAGGTCTGTAGAAAACAAAAGTACAAGGTTCTGTGTAATAGGAGTTTTGAGAGAGAACCATCCAGTTGTGTGACAGTAACTGTACAGTACTTGAGAGCAATGATGAGCCAAGACATTCCGCTTCACTCTAGCAGTGCATATAGCTATATAGAAGGTTAAAATGAAATGATCTTTATTACAAAATTCTATAGTTAACAGTCCAGCTTTCAGATGAGTTGGAGAGTTTGGGTATGTCCCAGTAAAGGATCTGTCTGAGGCAATAGCCTGGGCCTTTGGTAGTGATTTTTTTTTTTTAAATTACTTTAATGTGAAAGGGCAGTCTCCAACAACCATTGTTTTTATATTTATCTGGTTGGAACAGGTAGGTGCTGGCTCAGTGATCTACTGGCATTATATAATCTCTCCCAAGCTGGGTGTTTCAGGTTTGAAGTAGAAGCTATTAGTACAGTGGAAGCAGTCTGCCGAGACCCTGGCTGGAGGAAGCACCATGTATTGTTAAATTATATTGCTGAATTCTAGTGGGAGTCTCAACTCGAAGGATCAGTCAGTTCAACATGGGACATTTCAATGTTAATAAGAAAGGCAGAGTTTACAAGAGGAGAACCCCAATACATAGAAAGGGCATGACTTCTTATACTCTTATGCTGTAGCATAAGAACATACAAGAACATAAGAATGGCCATACAGGGTCAGACTAAAGGTCCATCCAGCCCAGTATCCTATCTACCGACAGTGGCCAATGCCAGGTGCCCCAGAGGGAGTGAACCTAATAGGTAATGATCAAGTGATCTCTCTCCTGCCATCCATCTCCACCCTCTGACAAACAGAGGCTAGGGACACCATTCCTTACCCATCCTGGCTAATAGCCATTAATGGACTTAACCTCCATAAATTTATCTAATTGTCTGTCTTTTAAACCCTGTTATAGTCCTAGCCTTCACAACCTCCTCAGGCAAGGAGTTCCACAGGTTGACTGTGTGCTGTGTGAAGAAGAACTTCATATTATTTGTTTTAAACCTGCTGCCTATTAATTTCATTTGGTGGCCCCTAGTTCTTATATTATGGGAACAAGTAAATAACTTTTCCTTATTCACTTTCTCCACACCACTCATGATTTTATATACCTCTATCATATCCCCCTCTCAGTCTCCTCTTTTCCAAGCTGAAAAGTCCTAGCCTCTTTAATCTCTCCTCATATGGGACCCATTCCAAACCCCTAATCATTTTAGTTGCCCTTCTCTGAACATTTTCTAATGCCAGTATATCTTTTTTGAGATTTGACTACCACATCTGTACGCAGTATTCAAGATGTGGGCGTACCATGGATTTATATAAGGGCAATAAGATATTCTCCGTCTTATTCTCTATCCCTTTTTTAATGATTCCTAACATCCTGTTTGCTTTTTTGACTGCCGCTGCACACTGCGTGGATAGTTCAGAGAACTATCCACGATGACTCCAAGATCTTTTTCCTGATTAGTTGTAGCTAAATTAGCCCCCATCATACTGTATGTGTACTTGGGGTTATTTTTTCCAATGTGCATTAATTTACATTTATCCACATTAAATTTCATTTGCCATTTTGTTGCCCAATCACTTAGTTTTGTGAGATCTTTTTGAAGTTCTTCACAGTCTGCTTTGGTCTTAACTATCTTGAGCAGTTTATATAGTCTGCAAACTTTGCCACCTCACTGTTTACCGCTTTCTCCAGATCATTTGAGTTGATAGGATTGGTCCTAGGACTGACCCTTGGGGAACACCACTAGTTACCCCTCTCCATTCTGAGAATTTACCATTTATTCCTACTCTGTTTCCTATCTGTTTAACCAGTTACCAAACCGTGAGAGGATCTTCCCTCTTATCCCATGACAACTTAATTTATGTAAAAGCCTTTGGTGAGGGACCTTGTCAAAGGCTTTCTGGAAATCTAAGTACACTATGTCTACTGGATCCCCCTTGTCTATATGTTTGTTGACCCCTTCAAAGAAATCTAATAGATTAGTAAAACATGATTTCCCTTTAGAGAAACCATATTGATTTTTGCCCAACAATTTATGTTCTTCTATGTGTCTGACAATTTTATTCTTTATTATTGTTTCAACTAATTTGCCTGGTACTGACGTTAGTCTTACCGGTCTGTAATTGCCAGGATCACCTCTACAGCCTTTTTAAAATATTGGCATTACATTAGCTATCTTCCAGTCATTGGGTACAGAAGCTGATTTAAAGGACAGGTTACAAACCATAATTAATAGTTCCGCAATTTCACATTTGAGTTCTTTCAGGACGCTTAGGTGAATGCCATCTGGTCTCGGTCACTTGTTACTGTTAAGTTTATCAATTAATTCCAAAACCACTTCTAATGACACTTCAATCTGTGACAATTCCTCAGATTTGTCACCTACAAAGATTTGTCACCTATCAGACCAAAAGTCCATCTAGCCCAATATCCTGTCTTCCGACAGTGGACAATGCCAGGTGCCTGAGAAGGAATGAACAGAACAGGTAATCATCAAATGATCCATCCCCTGTCACCCATTCCCAGATTCTGGCAAACAGAGGCTAGGAACACCAGCCTTGCCCATCCTGGCTAATAGCCACTGATGGACCTGTCCTCCATGAATTTACCTATTTCTTTTTTGAACCCTGTTATAGTCTTGGCCTTCACAACATCCTCTGGCAAGGAGTTCCACAGGTTGACTATGCGTTGTGAAGAAATACTTCCTTTTGTTTGTTTTAAACCTGTTGCCTAATAATTTCATTTGATGACCTCTAGTTCTTGTGTTATAGGGGGTAAATAACACTTCCTTATTTACTTTCTCCACACCAATCATGATTTTATAGACTTCTGTCATATCCCCCCTTAGTCGTCTCTTTTCCAAGCTTGACATCTCTTTCTTGCTTCTATGTTTGTGGGCACAGTTCATTTCAGTTAGACAGCTAAATATTTGACTGTGGTATTTAGATATCCACGGTATATTAATTGAATTTGTATGTAATTGTGCCCACAATCTGAGATGCAGGAAAAAAAGGCTTTTAAATATCTGTACTAAATTGTAAAGAAGCTGCTTTAATTTTGTCCTCTTAAGTTCTTGGGGTAAGAATTGTTATGTCCACAATTTTAACTAGTATGTCTCATTAAAATGTGGTGGTATGGTACTGTGTAAATGTTGTTCACTTTTAAATATACAATATAGTCTAAATCTGTTGAGGGAGAAAAACATTTAGTCACAATGAAAATTTCTTATTTAATAATCCTGCAGAAAAGATTTTCTAAATCTTAAAATTTAATAATGTGTACCATTCTATCAAAATAAAAGCTCTGTACTCAAAACTTTCCAGCACGTCCAAGTGAGGAAATTCCAAGCATTCTGCTGTGACAGATACTGTTAGTGGGTAGTTGTCCACTGACGTCAAAACAGAGAATGGCAAACAGCTTTGTTCATGTCATATAAAAATGCATAGTCTTGGATAAACTCTGCGTTAGTAACAGAACTATCAATGATATATGGGCAGCTTCACATGCATTCCCATGTGCATTCAATTCAATTCTACATTCCAGATTTTATTTAATGAGCAACTGATGGAGCCAAGACTTGGCACTGCACAAAATACCATAGCCTGTTTTATCCAGTCCCGAAGGAAAAACAAGATGAACAAGTTCAGAATTAACACAGGATTATTACAGAGTTGTGGCTTTTATTTCTCCATTAATGATTCTGAATAACACATTTGGGATGTGTAAAAAGATTCTTAATTTGTAAGGGTTTGTGCCAAAATTCCTGCAGTAGTTTAACTACTAAAAAAACAGTTTTGATTAATGTGAGTGATGTGTATGTGAAGCTTGCAGAATTATCAGGATGCATCTCATCTTTTTTTGTATTTATATTTTTTAAAAAAGATATTTCCTTGAGTTGCATTGTCTGAACCAGCATTGCTAGATCTTTTTTTTTAATTTATTTATTTATTATTATTATTATTATTATTATTTTGCAATACAATGCATTTCTTCCGGTTCATTGTGGAGAGATATTTTTAGGGCTAAGTCATGTCCTCTTGATGGAATTGGTGGGGAGTGTAGTGTAGTGTGGTGTTGTACAGTTAAGTATACATTTGTGCAAAGAGATTTGTGCACGCAATGCAGTGTGCAATTATTCATGTCTCTGGACTCATGTCTTCATCTAAATGGGAGTTTTGCATGTAAAATGAGTGCAGGGTATGTCCCTTTGTTTGTGCAATTCTGTGCTGGCAAGGAGATGGATTAAATCAGGGTTTCCCTATTTTCCTTCCAGACAAAGACATGTTTTCTTGGACCCCTCCCCCAAAATTTCTTTTTTTAACCATAGGGAGGCAAAATTTAATAACCGTAGCCATAACATAACAAATACAGTAATAAAAAAAAATCAGAAAGTGAACTTGATGAACTCTGCTGCCCAAAATGAATCATCAGTAATCTCCTTTTGCTGATGCCTTTTAATGTTTCAGGAAAATATGCAGTTCTGCTCTTAATTTGAAGAGTCTACTCACTTCTGCTTCTAGCTTCTTGTGTTGTGCCACAGTTTTTAAGGCATTTTTAGCAACAAGAGCTTGGTGGTATATAAGAGAGTGAAATTGTGAGGTATTAGGTGCAGGATTAGGCATCTGTTTGACCACGCATATATTCTTACCAGCCGTTGACTTGGCACCATCTAGTCAGATGACAATACGTGACTCCCACTGAATGTGGAAATCTTTGCCAGCTCCCTGAAATATCTTGAATAAACATTCTCCTATTTTCTGCCTTGGCACAGCTTTACAAATGAACAAGTCTCTTTCAGTAGAATAATCAGAATATACAATAGCCATAAATACGAAGCGGTGCAGTCCTAGAAATATTGGTTGAATCATAAAGCTGAGTTGTGAAGTAGTCATTTAGCCTAAATTTTGAAAGCAATTGGCCTTGGACTGACTTCCTTGGCCATGTCACTAAGGTGGCATGGAAGATTATTGTTCAACAAAGGCACTGTTTTCAGTTTGCTTTAAGCCCTATAATTTACTAAACAGTATTTTTCAAGGTTTCAAGTTTTCTCTTCTTTTAAAAAAAAGCCCTCAGGTTCATTTATCCATAATAGATGTTTGTTTCTAAGAGTAACAATGACTTGAAGATGCAGATCTTCAGAATGTACTGTTGTACAGAATCACTGTAAAGCAGCACACTGTATATGTTGTATGTTTGTGTTTCATTTATCTTCCTGAACCATCATCAGAATAACTTCCAATGTTCTTCTCAGAAATGGACGCAGCTTTCTGAATTGCTTTTCAGAGCCAACTGAGCTGCAACACTGAATGAATGGCACATGCAATGATGTTCTGTGAGTCTCAGCAAGGTCCTCAGGCCTTAGTGATTATAGAAGACGCTTCTGGTAATCCCATTTCATGACTCTTTGTCATAAATAATGTTATAATAGGATTTGTACTATTTTATAGAAGGTAAATATAAGAGCACCTGCACAGGCTTAATACCATTTTATCAGCAGGAGCTGAAGCAGCCTGCCATGCCCCCACATTGTACTAATCTATGCTGGATCACTAATTGGGCTTCACAGGTTACAAAAATATGGTGGCCTTAGAGAGGCACACTTCTACTATTCATTTTTTAATTAACGAGAATTAGAATTTTGTAAAATGTTACATTTTTTTTGTATGATCTCTGGGGCAACCCTTCATCCCCACATATCTTCTCCTTTGCAACCTTTGGGGGTGGGGTGGGGATTGGAATTTACAGTTCTCAGAACTTTTCATTAGATAACCTGTTGTTAATAATGGTCAAGTTTATTACAGTAGTGCCCAAGGAACAGTCAAGAATGGGGTCCCATTGTGTCTGGCACAGAGTAACAGTCTGTTCCTGCCACAAAGAGCTTGCAGTCTAAATAGACAAACAGGGTGGAAGAAGGGGTATAACATAAGCAGAGTGAACAATATGATGGCAGCAAATGTCATGTTAATTTCATGATTGTGTGTGTGTGTGTGTGTGAGAGAGATTTAGTTAGGAAGGGATAAGCTACATGGAAAGAAAAGGGAAGGAAGAGGGGATATTGAAGGGAAGGTGGGTGAAGGGCAGAACAGGGAAGAAGAGGCTAAGAGGGGCAGGTGTGAGTGAAGCTGAGGAAAAAAAAACTGAGTAGGGGATAAGAGAGGATTGGACCAATCAGCACAGGACAGTGAAAACTTTAGAGAGTTCTCTGAATGTCCATAGGTCCCTGCCTTGGCTACTTCTGCAGCTGCTCCTGGAGTCTGAGGCTGATTCCTCTCTGCAGTTTTTTCCCCAAGGTCACATATGGGGGAGGAGGCAACATCTGGGTTTTAGTTTTGCAAAGTGTTGGGGGGGATACTACAATGTCTCTTCCATCTCTAACTTTTATGTTATTGGAATCTTACTGTTGTTCAGAGTTGGCGAATCTTTCCTCTTCAGACTGGGGTTTTGACAAACTGAATAGTGTAAACTTCTAAAACCTAGAAAACTACTAAAGAATTTCTCCTATCTCTTATTCAAAGTACAATAATTAGATAAAAATGTGTGTCAAGCTGCTATAGAATAAGGTGAATATGAAATGTTTTACCCTGGGATTATCATACTGTGTATATAGGTTTTTATATCTTCCATCATATGCTGCATTTAATATTTTTAAGATTATGGATGATAACACTACCCAGCTTAGCTGCTCATGTCTAACCATGCAGCAAAGCTAAATATTTTGTAAGGAAAAAGGTCTAACATCATAAAATCTTTAAATGAAAAGAAATGAGCATTGCATGCAAATGTAATACACAGCAATAAATAAACTCCAACTGCATTGTCTGCCCACAGTGTGGGGAAAGAAGGGAGTCTTCAGTCGATTTTAGAGCATGATTAACAAGAACTCATAGCTAGTGGAGACCTAAAACTTTAAGTAACTTAGTAACACCATAATTATATCCATAAATCTAACATCAGAACACTGAATATTTTAACAGAGTCTCAGTGTTGTGGTACATAATTACAGATAGTTTTTTAAGACATTGTCCCAGTTTTGAATAGAACAGGCTTAGTGACTTGATTCACAGATCTCTGGATTCATTTTTCTTCAACATTAAGGGCATACCAAAGCCATTAATGCAATAATTTAGCTGTGTAGATAGAATTGACATTTTAAGGTTATGAATTGTCTTACGCATAGTTAGCACTGTCTTGTATAATCTGATCTTCTTAAACAATGTATCAGCCTCCTTAATGGCTTAGTACTAATGAAAATTCATCCTCAAGATGTTGGTTTAAATGAGTATCTAAACGTATGGGTACTAATCTGGAATGCTGATGTGGAAAGCCATGGGAACAAGCTATCTGAATTGAGTAAGTAATACAGTTGGATTGGCTTCTTTTGTTGTATTTCAACAATTCCACTACCCATGCCAGCCAGCAACAGAAAATGAAAAATACTCAGAGGATCTTTGAACTGCAAGGAAGGTTAAGGTTGGGTTTGGGGCAAAGTTTAAGAATTGCTAGGAAATATACCTTCTTAGCACCAAAATTCAGAAACCACAAGAGGGGCTTGATATTAGAAGATGCTGAGCATTGCAGCCTCAATCCAACAAAGCATTTAAACCCATATGAACAAGACACGAGGCGATGTCAGTGCCTAAAATAAGAAGTGAAACAGACTACTCACAAAATGCTGCTAAATAAACAGTTAAGCAAACTGGAATATAGAATCCATTTTCCTCTAACTCTTTTCAGTTGTAACCATTTTAGGTGTTACTTATGCGGACAAAAGGTACAACATTTTCAGACAGAAACACAATTTTTTTTCAAGCTGTCCCTGCAAGACGGGTCTGTGCTTAAAACAGCAGATAATCTAAATCGATAATTTAGAGGCAGAAAGGAGCTCCTTTTGAAAAATAAAATTACATTTCTCACAACTTTTCTCTCTAAATTCTTATCTACCTAATCCTTATGACTCATTATTTAATTCTGACAGAAGTAATAAGGTCCCCATGTTCCTTTCCTTCTGGAAATCCCAATCAGTAAATGTCATTTTGCCCATTAATAGCAAAGCCAGTTTGTCTTATTCTCTTGATAAATTATGCCCCCTCGGTCTGTTGAGTATCATAACTCTTGGGAAGCAGAATTTACAATTTAATATAAAATACTCCTATTACTGATGGAAGTAGATCAAATCTCTTACCAAGTTCTCTCAGGGAAAGTTAGATGTTGCTGCCTGACCCCTATCCTCTGGAATGGGGCACTTAAGAGTCATGGGATTCTTCAGAACAATACCTCCAGCCTACCTCCCTGTAGCATACATATGGAAAAATTTCTGCTGTGGTAAATTGCTTTTTTTGGGTGGTGGGGCAGGGAGAAATCCTGAATTTATTCATGGTCATCAAAACTACTACAGAGGGCAGTTAAAAAAAGGCAAGCAAACAACCTCCAAGTGTCAAAACCAAAGAGAAAAAACTTTAAGCTGTAGGCGAGCTCAACTCAAGCCCATCCTTTGGTTCTCTGAGTCACTTTGTTCCCATTCTAGTCCCACCCTAGCCATTCACACCAGGTGTTATAAAAATATAAACACTTTAAAAGTGTTTCATAATTAAATCTTCAGTAGTGAGGTACTTTCATATAACTTGTATGTTTCATCTGACAGACTGAAGAAAACGAAAAAGTCTCTTGCCCCCGCACTCCATAAAAGTGAGAGAATTCTTAAAAAACCCACAAAGCCCCGACACACGTGTCTTATTACAAAGAAGGGGGTGTGGTTGTGATATTAAGCAAAAAGTATACTAACTACAAAGAGAGGGAAATAATTGATTTGGTTCTCCTATTAATTATCTACATATATGTATTTCAGTGGCTACAAATCTTCGGAGTGTTTAGTTTTAAAAGACCTTAATGACATGTGTACCTCAATTTTTGTCTCTTTATTTGTTAACTCTGAATTTCAACTTGTTCAATGAGGCCTAAATCACTTTATTCTATTTATATTTAACTCAGGCAGTAGAATCAGATTCAATGTTGCATCTGTATTTTCTCCTATTTTTGTGCTAGGTTTACACAGGCTTTGTGCACTTTCCCTTTCCCCTTGGTGCAACACACCTACAGGGTATTATTCCATTCTCACCTCCGTTTTACCCTGTCGTTCCATTGGCTTCAGTGGAGTTACTCCTGATTTTTTTTACTGACATAATTGAGAACAGAATCAAACTCCTTGTCATTTGGATAGATTATGAATACCCCCTTTGTTTTCTACATCTGCCAAATGAGGTTGCTGAAGGGACCTCAGGAGGTCATCTAGTCCAACCCCCCGCTCAAAGCAGGACCAGTCCCCAACTAAATCATCCCAGCCATGGCTTTGTCAAGCCTGACCTTAAAAACCTCTAAGGAAGGAGATTTCTCCACCTCTGTAGGTAACCCATTCCAGTACTTCACCACCCTCCTAGTGAAAAAGTTTTTCCTAATATCCAACCTAAACCTCCCTCACTGCAACTTGAGACCATTACTCCTTGTTCTGTCATCTGGTACCACTGAGAATAGTCTAGATCCATCCTCTTTGGAACCCCCTTTCAGGTAGTTGAAAGCAGCTATCAAATCCCCCCTCATTCTTCTCTTCTGCAGACTAAACAATCCTAGTTCCCTCAGCCTTTTCTTATAAGTAATGTGCTCCAGCCCCCTAATCATTTTTGTTGCCCTCCGCTGGACTCTTTCCAATTTTCCCACATTCTTCTTGTAGTGTGGGACCCACAACTGGACACAGTAGTCCAGATGAGGTCTCACCAATGTCGAATAGAGGGGAATGATCACATCCCTCGATCTGCTGGCAATGCCCCTACTTATACAGCCCAAAATGCCGTTAGCCTTCTTGGCAACAAGGGCACACTGTTGACTCATATCCAGCTTCTTGTCCACTGTACCCCGAGGTCCTTTTCTGCAGAACTGCTTCCTAGCTATTCGGTCCTTAGTCTGTAACAGTGCTTGGGATTCTTCTAAGTGCAGGACTCTGCACTTGTCTTTGTTGAACCTCATCAGGGCTCAATCCTCTAATTTGTCTAGGTCCCTCTGTATTCTATCCCTACCCTCTAGCATATCTACCACTCCTCCCAGTTTAGTGTCATCTGCAAACTTGCTGAGAGTGCAGTCCACGCCATTCTCCAGATCATTAATGAAGATATTGAACAAAACTGGCCCCAGGACCAACCCTTGGGGCACTCCACTTGATACCGCCTGCCTGCTAGACATGGAACCATTGATCACTACCCATGATCAACATCCAGTCCTCCTCCTTGTCTATTCAAGATGGGGTTTTGGTTTTTTTTTGTTTTTCCTGGAAAATATTTAGTGATTAAATGAAGAGAGGTAGGTCCAAACTTAAGTTTTTGTTGTTTTTGGAATGAGAAGTGGTGTATTTTTAACTTTTTTTAATGTGAATACATAGAATGCAAACATGTATTTGGAGAGCTTTCCCCCCCTTCTTTTTTTTTTTTTCATACCCTCTTGGTCCTTCCTTGATCACCCTTCATGCCCCCAGTGATGAGATGATAGTGGTCCATTTCAGCTTCCTCCCAGGTTCAGTAACTACCCTACTTCAGATTCTTATCTCAAAGTTTAGAGTTCTCAGGTATGCCACTATACTACTCTTACTTCAATGAAATTCATTAATCATCTTTGCAGTTGGCCTTTTAGTAGAATGAAAAATGTTAGTCTCCAGAAATAGCAGGCTAAATCCTGCTGGCGTTAGTCACCTGAGTAATCAGCAGTGAGCCTGTGTGTGTGAATAAAGCCAGCAGGATTTGGACCATTCAACCTAAACAGGAATATCCCTTGTGTAATTTTCAGTTGAATCAGTCTTTGAGAGTAGGGCGGGAGAAATTTTTATTATTTTTTGTTATTTGACCATATTAATTTATACGGATATTAAGTTTTTATTTTAAACCCACACAAGCAAGGAAATTCATAGCTGAAATTCTATTTCTAATCATCCCATTTTGCCAGACACTGTAAATTGAATATTATAGGCAATTCAGGAAATATTGTGAGAGTTTCAAGGTTATATTGTTTACAAAAGCCCTCTCCCACCTACCCTCTCAAAAACAGCACATTCATAAACAATTTAAAAGGGCTTATGTAGCCTCTAGATGTACTTCACTCAGTTTTTTGTTGATGTGGGGGTAGGGGGACCCCCTGCAAAAAAGTGCATTCCCTACTTGCAAATCTTTACTGGTTTTACTACATTTAAAATCTTATCCTACCTCTAAACAAGACAAAACAGGACAGCTCTGTTATCTGTGTTATCTAGATATATTGTTGTCACTACTTGATCTATCCGGGATTACTGTAGGGGAAACTGTTTTGCATGTTTCTATCATACCTCCTTCTCAGCACCTTTGGACCTAGAATTGAAAAGTAAAGTCAAAGAATAGTGGTCACCCCAGGGTCTGACTTAAATCCACTAAAGAACCAATATTTGTTTGAGCTGGAAACTTCTACTTTGAAGCAAGATACTGTCCTGCATGCTGGAGGGTAGGGTTGTGGAATGGCTGTGAAGTGGCTGGTGCCTCCTATAAGGAATTCTGGCTGAATCATGATTACCCTCTGAAATCTAAATAAGCTTCTGGCTTTCCTCCTCGCTTCCCAGCTCCCTCATGAAACATTCAGAAATGGTACATGATCCTTTTAAAAAAGCCAACCTAAGTGTATCATCATATACCTCCACTTTAATGGGTCTTGTATTATTACTGTACAGTGTTTAAAAAAAAAAAAAGGCAGAAAAGAAAAAAAATATTATCACAGTAAGCACTGTAATATAACTTCTGAGCAAGCAGTTCAGGTCTACCCTTGTTTTTTAAGCAGATAATATCACTGTCTATTGCTTTAACATGAAGGAGTTTTTAATGTGTGATTCAGTGCAGGCTACAGCTGTTATCACATTAAATGAGTTCTGCTGGAGACTGGAATTTCCAGACAGTCTTGACCGCTGGGAGGTGGAATGTTGCTCTGACGTCAGGAGCTGCTCCTGGGAATGTTTTGCATTCCTTTTCCTGGCAGTGGTCAGGTGGCTTCCAGCAAGAAGGAAGGAACAGCCACTTCCAAAAAGGAGGGAAAAAAAAGAGGAGGAAAAGAACAGTTTATAATAAAAGTATTGTGGAGGCGGAACTGATGTTATAAGCCAGATTTGAAATTAGAACCAGATGTTTTGCTTTTGAAAGCTGCACGAATGTTAAATGCATCTATTAATGACTATGATGGTTGAAGTATTTGTCTATCTGTTGCACTTTAATCTCATTGTTCTGTATTTAAAAACAGTTGAGAAAAGCAGATTTTTGTCACTGGGGGATTTAAACAGCGTCTTTTATAAAATTATCAAAAATGACCCTTCTAGGAAAAAAAGACATACATATACATAAAAAAGCAACAATATGTGTTTCTTATGCTTTTATTACTGTTTTTATTCTTCAGAAATAAAATTTAGTTTAATTCTGAAGAATAGTGTCTTCAAGGCAGTGAATTTCTTACCTTGTGCTAGTTGGAAAAACGTACTTGGTGTAAGTTGGAAGGTTTGGAGTGTGTAACTGCTGCTGTTTGCAAATGATTCCCTTTTCACTTACCCTGTCTTTAATATCACCGCCAAGTTCTATATGTAAAGCAAAACAATAGCAAATTCTTAATGTGACATCAGTAAAGTAGGAATTACACTAACCATGGGAACTGCTTTTGAAATAACTACATGTAGAACAAGAGAGTTATAATAAGTTCACGGTTTTTCAGGAATTTTTGCCACTTGTATTCAATGTGTACCCATTGTTTGGATGCAAATAGTTAATGTAGTAAATTGCTAAGGCCTGGTCTACACTACGAGTTTTTTTTTTTTTTTTTACTTAAAGGGCCCTTTAAACCAATTTCTTTACTCCACCTCCGACGAGGGGATTAACGCTAAAATCAGCCTTTGCGGGTCGGAATTGGGGTAGTGTGGACGGAATTCGACGTTATTGGCCTCCGGGAGCTATCCCACAGTGCTTCATTGTGACCGCTCTGGACAGCACTCTCAACTCAGATGCACTGACCAGGTAGACAGGAAAAGCCCCGTGAACTTTTGAATTTCATTTCCTGTTTGCCCAGCGAGGAGAGCACAGGTGACCACGCAAAGCTCATCAGCACAGGTAACCATGATGGAGTCCCAGGATCGCAAAAGAGCTCCAGCATGGACCGAACGGGAGGTAAGGGATCTGCTCGCCATATGGGGAGATGAATCAGTGCTCGCTGAACTCCGTAGCAGTAAATGAAATGGCAAAATATTAGAAAAGGTCTCAAAGGCCATGAAGGACAGAGGCCATAACAGGGACGCACAGCAGTGCCACGTGAAAATTAAGGAGCTAAGGCAAGCCTACCACAAAGCCAGAGAGGCAAACGGAAGGTCCGGGGCAGAGCCGCAAACATGCTGCTTCTACGCAGAGCTGCATGCCATGCTAGGGGCTGCAGCCACCACTACCCCAACCGTGTGCTTTGACTCCGTCAATGGAGAAACACGCAACAGGGAAGCGGGTTCGGGGTACGAGGCAGATGAGGATGAAGATAATGTAGATAGCTCACAGCAGCAAGGAAGCGGAGAAACCGGTTTCCCCAGTAGCCAGGATATGTTTATCACCCTGGACCTGGAACCAGTAACCCCCAAACTCACCCAAGGCATGCTCCCGGACCATGAGGGCACACAGGGGACCTCTGGTGAGTGTACCTTTGTAAATATTACACATGGTTTAACAGCAAGTGTGTTTAATGATTAATGATTAATTTGCCCTGGCAATTGCGGCCAGTACAGCTACTGGAAAAATCTGTTAACGTGTATGGGGATGGAGCAGAAATCCTCCAGGGACATCTCCAGAAAGCTCTCCTTCATGTACTCCCAAAGCCTTTGCAAAAGGTTTCTGGGGAGGGCTGTCTTATCCCGTCCGCCATGGTAGGACACTTTACCACGCCAGGCCAGTAGCACGTAGTCTAGAATCATTGCATAACAAAGCATGGCAGCGTATGGTCCCGGTGTTTGCTGGCATGCAGACAACATCCATTCCTTATCTCTCTTTGTTATCCTCAGGAGAGTGATATCATTCACGGTCACCTGGTTGAAATGGGGTGATTTTATTAAGGGGACATTCAGAGGTGCCCGTTCCTGCTCGGCTGAACAGAAATGTTCCCCGCTGTTAGCCACGCGGTAGGGGGGAGGGGTGAAGTGATCATCCCAGAGAATTGGGTGTGTGGGGGGAGGGAGGTTAGTTGGGTTTGTGCTGCATGTTAACCCGGAAACCGCAGCCCCTCCTTTTACATTGCAAATCCATTTTAAATGGCCAACCCAATGAGTGCTTGGTATGGGAAATGAGGGCGCTACTGTTTGAAACCATTCCCACATGTTAAGAAGATTAAAAAAGCCAAAAGACTGTGGCTTACCATGGCTGCCTGCAAGCCGAAATCTGTTGCCTGGCACTGCGTGAGTAATCTCTCACACCAAACGGCAGGCCCTCAATATAAGAGGAAAAATGCAACCTTGTAACGAAAGCACATGTGCTGTGTAATGTGAACAGCAAAATTTAACATGAAAGAGTGTACCCATTGTTCTCTAAAATGTGTCTTTTTAACCACCTCTCCCTTCTCCTCCACCAGCTGCAAATGTTTCTCCTTCACAGAGGCTAGTGAAGATTAGGAGAAAACGGCGGACTCGGGATGATATGTTCTCGGAGCTCCAGATGTCCTCCCATGCTGACAGAGCACAGCAGAATGCATGGAGGCAGTCAATGTCAGACTACAGAAAAGCACAGTATGAACGAGAGGAGAGGTGGCGGGCTGAATCGCGGGATGAACAGAGCAAGTGGCGGGCTGAAGATGATAGGTGGCGTCAGCTTGCAGACAGAAGGCAAGAGTCGATGCTCCGGCTGCTGGAGCATCAAACTGATATGCTCCAGCATATGGTTGAGCTGCAGGAAAGGCAACAGGAGCAGAGACCACCGCTACAGCCCCTGTGTAACCAACAGCCCTTCTCCCCAAGTTCCATAGCCTCCTCACCCAGACGCCCAAGAACACGGTGGGGGGGCCTCCGGCCACCCAGTCACTCCACCCCAGATGATTGCCCGAGCATCAGAAGGCTGGCCTTCAATAAGAGTTAAAGTTTTAAACTGCAGTGTGTCCTTTTCCTTCCCTCCTCCCCCACCCATCCCGGGCTACCTTGGCAATTATCCCCCTAGTTGTGTGATGAATTAATAAAGAACGCATGAATGTGAAGTAACAATGACTTTATTGCCTCTGCAAGCGGTGCTCGAAGGGGGGAGGGGAGGGCTGGGGTGATTGGTTTACAGGGAAGTAGAGTGAACGGGGGGGGGGGGAGCAGAGGCTTCATCAAGGGTAACAAACAGAAGTTTCACACCGTAGCCTGGCCAGTCACAAAACTCGTTTTCAAAGCTTCTCTGATGCGCACCACGCTCTGCTGTGCTCTTCTAACCGCCCTGGTGTCTGGCTGCGCGTAATCAGCAGCCAGGCGATTTGCCTCAACCTCCCACCCCACCAGAAATGTCTCCCCCTTACTCTCTCAGATATTGTGGAGTGCACAGCAAGCAGCAATAACAATGGGGATATTCTTTTTGCTGAATTCTGAGTGAGTCAGTAAGCTGCACCAGTGCGCTTTTAAATGTCCAAATGCACATTCCACCACCATTCGGCACTTGCTCAGCCTGTAGTTGAACAGGTCCTGACTACTGTCCAGGCTGCCTGTGTACAGCTTCATGAGCCATGGCATTAAGGGGCAGGCTGGGTCCCCAAGGATCACGATAGGCATTTCAACATCCCCAAAGGTTATTTTCTGGTCCGTGAAGAAAGTCCCTTCCTCCAGCTTTCGAAACAGACCAGAGTGCCTGAAGATGCGATCATCATGTACCTTTCCCGGCCATCCCACGTTGATGTTGGTGAAACGTCCCTTGTGTTCCACTAGGGCTTGCAGCAGCATTGAAAAGTACCCCTTGTGGTTTATGTACTCGGTGGCTTGGTGCTCTGGTGACAAGATAGGGATATGGGTTCCGTCTATCGCCCCACCACAGTTTGGGAATCCCATTGCAGCAAAGCCATCCACTATGTCCTGCACGTTTCCCAGAGTCACTACCCTTGATATCACCAAGTCTTTGATTGCCCTGGCAACTTGGATCACAGCAGCCCCCACAGTAGATTTGCCCACTCCAAATTGATTCCCGACTGACCGGTAGCTGTCCGGCGTTGCAAGCTTCCACAGGGCTATCACCACTCGCTTCTCAACTATGAGGGCTGCTCTCATCCTGGTATTCTGGCGCTTCAGGGCAGGGGAAAGAAAGTCACAAAGTTCCATGAAAGTGCCCTTACGCATGCGAAAGTTTCGCAGGCACTGGGAATCGTCCCACACCTGCAACACGATGCGGTCCCACCAGTCTGTGCTTGTTTCCTGGGCCCAGAATCGGCGTTCCACGGCATGAATCTGCCCCAGTAACACCATGATTTGCACATTGCTGGGGCCTGTACCTTCTGTGAGGTCTATGTCCATGTCAATTTCCTTATCACTCTCGTCGCCGCGCTGCAATCGCCTCATTGGCTGGTCCTGGTTTTGCTTTGGCATGTCCTGGCTCTGCATATACTCCAGGACAATGCGTGTGGTGTTCACAGTGCTCATAATTGCCGCGGTGATCTGAGCGGGCTCCATGATCCCAGTGCTATGGCATCTGGTCTGAAAAAAGGCGCGAAACTATTTCTGACGGAGGGAGGGGCGAGTGACGACATGGCGTACAGGTACAGTGAATTAAAATCAACAAAGGTGGCTGTGCATCAGGGAGAAACACACACAACTGTCACACAGAATGGCCCCCCCCCAAAGATTGAACTCAAAACCCTGGGTTTAGTAGGCCATTGATTTGACGGAGGGAGGGGGAAGCAAATGAGTACAGAACAAATCTGTTTTTTACATCTTAAGCTGGCAGCCGACGGTGCAGCATGACTGATAGCCCTCGGCATCTTCTGGGTGCTTGGTAGAAAATACTGGGCGCTTGGCAGAAAATAGTGTACTACGACTGACAGCCGCCATCATCATTGGGAAGGCAGCAGAATATGACTGGGGGACATACGGAGTTTCAGCCATCATCTGATCGAACCAGTCGTAATACACCATCTACTGCCAAAAGGCAAGGGGCTGCTGCTGTGTAGCAATGCAGCCCCACGTCTGCCAGCCCCACGTCTGCCAGCACCCAGATCGCCGATGAAGGCTACCAGTCATACTGCACCGTCTACTGCCAAAAGGCAATTAGCTGCTGCTGTGTAGCAATGCCGTCTGCCGGCACCCAGATGACATACGGTGAGCTGAGCGGGCTCCATGCTTGGCGTGGTATGTTGTCTGCACAGGTAACCCAGGTAAAAAGGCGCGAATCGATTGTCTGCCATTGCTCTGACGGAGGGGAAGGGGCCTGATGGCATGTACCCAGAACCCCCCGCGACACTGTTTTGCATCATTCAGGCATTGGGATCTCAACCCAGAATTCCAATGGGCGGCGGAGACTGCGGGAACTGTGGGACAGCTACCCATAGTGCAATGCTCCGGAAACGACGCTAGCCTCGGTACTGTGGATGCGGTCCGCTGACTTCATGCACTTAGAGCATTTTATGTGGGGACACACACAATCGGCTGTATACAACCGATTTCTATAAAACCGGCTTCTATAAATTCGACCTAATTTCGTAGTGTAGACATACCCTCAGAGACAAATCCAGCCCTCACTTTCAATGGGTGCATGGGGTCACATTTGCAGCAGAACTGATCAGATTCTAGTGTATGTAGGAGCGGGTAGGATTTGGAGACTCTTCCCAGGGGAAGCACGCTCATTGCCCATCACTGAACCTGGGTTTGCATGGTGTTTAAACTGCTGTGTAGCAGAGGATTCTTTAGGAGCTGTTGGGTTGGGGCCAACTATCGATCCTCTGCGGTAGTCGCTGTGTAGTGACTCCACAGCTGCTTTGTGGCCTTGGGTGTGGAAGGAATCTTTCCCCCAGGCTCCATGGAGAATCCCACTACCTGTCTATTAGGGCTGGAGACTGATTTCACATTAGTGGGTAAATCCTGCCCTGATGGCAAAACCATTGTGGTTTTGCTGCTATCTGTGGATATGGGTATGACGAAAACTTGGATGGGAATGTTCAGAGCCTTGCTGGGATCCCTGTGTGGCAAGAGACATGTGGCATGTTGGTAAGCCTCATGCTACATGGCAAGGACCATGGCTAGGGCTACAGGATCCATTGCTGCACTGATCCACTGGGATGAAGGCACATGAAGGGCTATTTTAGCTAATAATGATGTAGAAGCTGCAGAGCAGCTGTTTAGACTATTTCATGTCCTGAGGAGGATTCTTCCTCTCAGCTCCCTTTTCTTTTACCTAGTGCCCAGCTATTTCGCTGGGTGCTGGGATGGGATTTAGCTTTCTATGCATTCTTCTTGCTTTCTTGCCTTAAGTCCTCTGTGTGGTTCAATTAAATCTCATATAATAGCAGGAATGTGTTGATAGTCCTAGTTCTAAATGGAGTAAATACGATAAAGGTTTAATATTTCTATGAGGAATGTGTAGTGATTTGAGCATAAGGTAGTGTGTTTCAGCTACTCTGATATATTTATGATAATCATTGCTCAGAATGCTATTTACCTGCAGATGAGAGAGTTACTGAGCTTATTATGGTAAAAGGGAACATATTTGCTAGCCTCAGTACATTGCAATTAATATTTATACAGTTCAGGTGAAGCCTGTGAATGTGTGTGAGCTTCCTGTTGTACACTGGAATGGATAGGCTGTTTCCTGTTGCAGGGGTGGATTATATTCTGAGGAATTTCCAGAAATGTTGAGAAATGCTGACTCATAGTGTACAATCAAATGAACCAGCTAAGGCAGGGTTTAGGGAGGCTTTTGAGTTCTTGGCTGAAGCAAGCAAAAAATGTTGCTGTAATGTACTGTTTTATTTTTAGCAAGAGGGCAAGGCAGTGTTACTTAGATTGAGATACTTGCTGGTGGTTTCAAAATTGCAGACACTTTTGAGGTTTGCTGTGTTTTTTCTAATCTATTTTCAGAATTTGGAAAGCAGGTGGTTTTGCTAAAATACTTAACTTTCTCTATTTTCCCCCTAATTGGATTGTTGTAAAGGTGTCTTAAAGAGTTTGTGCAAGAAAGGCTTTTACCACTCTCACAGATCAAGATGCCTTTTTCAGGTGTAAAATTACAGTAACTATTTATTTGTTGCTGAATCTCGCTCAGTACCTACATTTGCTTAGTCCTTAGGTTTGAAGAGTTGGGACTATAGCTCAAATAGTGAAAGGTGACACATGTTAGATTACTGCTATGATGGGTTCAATGTAAAAGCTCCAGCACTTTTGCTGCCCCCAGCTCATATTTATTTTTAGCCGTCACTTCAGAAGGAATTGTCAAATTGCCAATACCGATTTCTTTCTGAACAAAAACTGCTACCCGTTGTTTTCTGGTTGTGCAGACCAGAGACGGGGCAAAGTTTTAGTGATGGTGTCCCTCAAAAAATGCTGATAGGCTTAAAAGTTACCAGGCATAACTTCAAAATCCATCTTCGTAATCTTTTCTTTCCTCTTGTTCTGCTGAGCCAAGCATATTTAGTACTTTAGAAAGGTCTCTGATGTGTATATTGTTCCACTGAGTCCTTCATAAACGGAATTTTTATTTGGAAAAGCCACCATAGACTGGCTAATTATTACTAAAATTTGCTGTCAGCATTTTTGTGTGTGTGTGTGTGTACATATGTGAAATAGAGCCATCTTTTTGTCTGTTGTTTAGTAAATCATGTTGTGTTGACTGATGAATATTTAATATTGTGCTAATAACTGCAAATTTCTTCTAATCAGTTTGCCTATCATTCTTTACTCCTGTAGTATTCCGACAATCTTTCAGGTTTGAATCTTGTGGTATTCAACATTAATCATGTGATTTTGGTCACAGACATAGGTTTATTGTCCTCAGTAGGGCCACCATAAAAATGGTGTAGTCCTACTGAGGACAATGGGATCAGGTGTGGGATCAGGAAATTATATAATTGCCCCTCTGCATGTTTAAATAGAACAATATTCAGGCAACCGATTATGAGTATTTTTAGTAGTGCCTGTTATTGACTGATATCTGCCTTTTGTTTCAAACTTACTTTGCGATTCTATTGCTGACCTCTAAACAAGATGCTATCCAAATACTGCAGAAATGCCCTGGACTAAACCTTTAGAATTCTGCAGATCAAACCCCAAATTAAGGTTTTGTTTAATTTAAATAACAAACCGACTAGACTGTCTTCATTATCCAAGCTAAATAAAAAGTAATAACTGAACACAGCAATAAATGTCAAGAAGTAAATTAGATTTTTAAAATGTTTGTTTTAGTATTCTAAGGTGTCACCAATAACAGAAGAAAATATTTAGTTTTAAATATTAGTATGTGCTTTTTAACTCTCTACCTCAGCCTGTAGGAAAAGTATTTGAGATATATATTTGCAAAACTGGAGATAATTTAATCTTTCAGTAATGAGAGGCTGTGTGGCCTAGTGGATAGAGTACTAGATGCAGATTCAGGAGACATGAGTTCTGTTCCCAGCTCTGCCTCTGGCCTGCTGGGTGATTTTAGGCAAGTCACTTCACCTCTCTGTGCCTCAGTTTTTAAATCTGGGGTAATGATACTGAGCTTGTAAAGTGCTCTGAGAGCTACTGATAAGAGCTAAGTATTAGTATTAACGCCTCAGTAACGAGTATTCTAAACTTTGATGCAACTGCTCATCCAAGACTGCATATAGCAGCAAAATGGGAGATGACAAACACACAGAGTTTCTGTGGCATTCACTTAAGCTCATTGCAGAGGTTTCTGTTGCTGATCTAGTGGTAAGGGACAGACCATGTCACTTTACAGCATCGTAGAAAGATCTGTTTAGCAGTAATTAAACAAGGGAATATATGTGACTATCCTTTAGACTTGAGATAAGTTTGAAGTATCTGTAGGTCTGTAAACTATGCCAGCTTATCAGCTGCAGTATTGTTGAGTCTAAGTATTCAAAATCATGAGTAAGGCTCCCAAAATGTATGAAATTGGCCTAAAATCCATGAGGTTCTTTATTTGCTTTCTCATTTTTATCCTTTTGCAGTCATGATTTAAAGCTTTTCTCCACAGCTGTGTGGATAGAATTTTAAAAAAATTAAAGCTGTTATTCTCACATAATTGCATGACTCCAGGAGTTTGGGGTTTTAAGAAAATGGCCAAATGTTGTGAGACTGAGGATAAAATTGCAAGAGTTGGCAACTGCAAATTGTTGCCTTTTAGTACAAGCTTTCAATGTCTCCTGGTCTGTCACAGACCTCCTAGAACCTGTGTGGGGGTGGGGGTGGGAAGAGGCTTGAAATGCATAGGGCATAGAATTATTGAATACAGAACTGCTCAGGTACAGAGTTACTCCCCAAAATGTTAAAGAAGAAGATATTTAAAGGACAGCCTTCTTTCATCCCATTATGTTGGATTTTCCTCCCTCTATATAGTACACCCAACTGTTGCCCTAGGAGTAACTTCATATTTCCTTTGCTATGAGTGTCTCAACAAAACCTTTCTGGAACTGGTCTTTTATACCATTCTCCTAGTAGTAAGTGCCTCAAGCTACATAATTATTGCTGACTGGAATATGGCTCTCTTCCTCAGAAAATTGTCTTTGTCCTCTTACATTATGCTATAGGGAAACCATTATCTTTCCCCATTTTTATTGAAACATTTTCTGAGATATGGGCCTACGATAAGCTTCCCAACAAAATTGCCCTAGACCACTCATATCCCACAGTATTTCTCCCAAAAATCAAAATTTAGTGAGCCGTGAGATTACCCACCTTCCACTATCCACTACCCACCTTCAGGCGGGAGCTATTTCATCTTTAGTTGTGTCCTGCCATTTACCACTATAGTTTGATAAGCAGTATAAGGCCCTACGTTATTCCTAGACACCTGTTGGTAAACACCAGTCTATGAGCAATGACCATGCTAGTGTCCACTTAGATTGATATGTCATCTGACATGTCATCTGACTTGGGTAAACATGTATCAGCTGAATCATTTGATTCCAGTCACTTCTGGTACAATCTGTTGCTCCTTGGTCCGTTTCAACTTTGGAGAGGCACTGCATGTTCCCTGAATGTATAAAATGCATGAGAGTGGTCCAGCTTTCCAGGAAAAATTGGTACATGTATCAATTTAACAAGAACATCTACTCATTTTACAGTCAGCACTTTGTAACTTAACCCATCCCATCAGATCCCAGGGTTCTTTCTAGTAACATCAGACTTTGCAATCCTATTCCTCTGGTATGGCTGTCCCATCATTAATACAAATCTGCCCACCACAGTGTCTGCTTCTTTGAAGTATTGTTATTTTTATGTCTTAAGATGGAGAATTCTCCAGTATTTTGTCCTTCCTTTGCCACCTATTTTTGTGTCTGGCTTCCTTCTCTCTCCAAATTACATTATTTGATTCGCTGTTCTGTCAGCTGCTCTACTATTTTGGTTTTCCTGAGAAATCACACTGATACATATTGCCTGCGTTCCAAATTATAGCATTGCTTTATGCAACTTCACCTTCTTTTGCTGGAAATCTTGATTATCTTTGATCTTCTTGAACAACTTGGCTCACCTCTCTCATGCAGGGACTCCTCTCCAAATCTTCTTCACCTCCTGATAACACAGTGTGCGAGGCATCCACTGTAGTCACACACAAAAACAGGTCAGTAGAAGACTAGATGGTCCTGCTATCATCATTGCCACAACTACTTAGCTGTTGATGGTGACAGCAATCTCTGTTGCTAAAATAACTCTCACAGTTTCTTTATAATCCTTCTGTATCACAGTCTTCAGGACAGCACATTGCTAGGGGTGCTCAGATATCACATATCACCATGTCATTTTGGAGGAGGGAAGCTGAGGTCAATGAAAGCTGTGTGTGCGAAGGGAGGAGAAGGGTGAAGGGGAATGTTTTGTCAATTTGGAAAAAGGAGAGGAGACTGGGGAAATTAAAAATAATATGTTTCAAGTGTAATCCTTCTGCCAGGTGGATCTGGCAGCAACCAGGGCCGGGTTCAATATCTAGGGGTTCCTCTTCAACAATACAACACAGAACCAGCTTCAGCTCCCACCCAGTAACCTGGGAAAATTACACACCACCCGGGCGCCTCTGAGAGGCAATACTTCCCCACTCGCAAGCACAGAGTCTGAGTGTAGAAAAGAAATTTTTAATGAAAGGAGGGAAGTCACCTGACATTAATTAGGGAAAATGCCACAAGTGGGATTCATAATCATAAAACTGTGAGTGGGATACCCACCCCAAAGTGAGTGGGGCAGTGCCTTCCCCTCATGTTCTTGAGTTCTACTACCAAAAATTCCTTTAGTGTTCCCCTTTCTGCTCCTTCACCATATCCCACTCACAGTGGTTGTCCTTGGTCAGTAAGGACCCAGGATTCAGAGGCGCATCAGTGTGAGTTCACCTTCCACTCAGGGAAGAAGGCACCTAGCTTGCGCTTGCTCTGGCTGGCCGCCCCACCAGCCGCTGCTCCTCGCTGCTGGCCACCCCAACAGCTGTAGTGCCTCTCCGCTGGCCGCCAGTCACCTTCTGCTGCCACCTGCCTCTCCTGCTGTGACCTCTGCACATCAGTTTCTTAGTAATTTTCAGCTGTTTGCAGGCTGGGCAGAAATGCTGCCCATCTCAAGTAATTTCCGCTCTTTTGAGCACTTTAGCATAACAAAGAGACTCCTAATGAAGCCTGTTTAGCTTTTTCTTTGAACAATGGGGAGGAACAGCTTAAACCAGACAGGGGGGCCCTTAGAGAGAGAGTCCTCACCTCTTGGCTGGAACACCTGTCACCACCCCTCATACTTTCACAGGGCTCTGGCATTCGAGCCCCAGGCTTAAGGAGGTCCTTTCAGCTGAAGGTTACCCCCTCATTTAGAACAGGCTAAGTACAGTTCTGCTCCCCTTTATTCATACAGTAATGACAACAACATTGGTAACAGCATTTCACTACCCCTGCACTCAGTACTAAAGTGATTTGTAACCTAACACCAGCCAAAATTGATTGCTTTGAGCAATACCGCTCTATCTGCTGGATATCTAAGCAGAGTAGGTGTGTTCTTGTAAATACAGTTTGCTCCTGAAGTCTCTCCCCCTCACAGCTAGCTGTCAGGGGAGAATTCATTCAGACCCTGCTTACACAAGAATGAATGATCAGGAAAATCCCAGCATCCTATCTAGCATGATTAGAAAATCCTACCTTACTTACAAGTAGTTTGCAATAATCAATGGCAATTTATCACTAACTGGTTCAAAACCAAGTTTAGCCCATCTTTCTGAAAATAATCCAGAGACATATTTCATGTTTTTTTTAAATGGTGGGGCAGGGAGAGGAAGAAAATAATTGTTCACCAACCCTTCTCCCTGTAAGTTCTCCACTTCTTACAGCCCTGTCTTAACTCCTCTTGAACTTCTTGGGGTACTTTTCAATCCTTTCTTAGGGCTTGTCTGCACTTGAAATGCTATAGCAACAAAGCTGCACCTCTGCAGCACTTCAGTGTTAGACGCTATCTACGCTGACAGGAGGGGTTCTCTCACCACTTTAGGTAATTCACCTCTCCAAGAGGCTGTAGCTAGGTCGACAGAAGACTTCTTCAGTTGTCCTAGCACTGTCTGTGCTAGGGGGCTAAATCAGCTTAACTACGCCACTCAGGAGTGTGTGGATTTTTCACACCCCTGAGCAATGTAATTAAGCTGCCTTAATTTTCTAGTGTAGACGAGGCCTGAATCTTTTCTTTGAGCCTTCTCCTCCTAGATTTCTTTTGCTTTATCTTCTGTTAGTCGGCACCATCTTCCGGCTTCCTCAGCACTTGGCTCAAGAGCAGCCATCTTAAACTAAATCCAGACTAAGGTGATGATCTTAAGAAAAGATAAGTACTATTAAGGTCATCTTTCCTCAAATTTTATTTGCTTACTTGTTTGACTCCCCAGTGTTTATTGGATCATCAATATCTGTGGTGGCAAAAAACATCAGCCTGAAGATTGTGCTCATCGTCGTGGACACAGACCTAATCAAGATGATCCACACATGCACAACTTTCAGGCTTGATTTATTAAAACTCATATCTAGAAATGAAATCTCACATCCAGAAAAAGCTCCAACTTGTACAAGACCTAGCCATCCAGCTGCTTGCCAACCCGGATTATAGTAAATGCATCACTCCAGTACTCCATTCTTTGTACCATTCAGAACAGAGTCCAATTCAAAATTTCTATCCTGATATATGAAGCCCTCGATGGGTGTCTGACCCAAGCTACCTGAGAGTTCGTCACTCCTTCCATGACCTCCCACAGTAGCTATGTCCTACTGGAACAGCGAAATGGTCAGAAAAGATAGATAAGGCCACGGCTCTAAGTTATTCCATTCTCTCTCTCTCTATGAATGGTACTTGTATGTCCCCCATCACTGTAGTGTATGATCACCTCACAATCTTGTGATGTATTTATTCTCACAACACTCTTTTGAGGTAGGTAAGTACTGTATTCACCATCAAAATGAACCTCTGCTATTAACACAATTCTACTTCATCCTGATCACATCAACACAAAGGAAACAAGTTGCAATTTAGAGGTTGGGCATAGGAAACAGCTTGTGCTGTGCACCAAAAGAAGAAAAGTACTTGGGGAAAGACACAGTCTTAAATATTAGTCGCTTTCCTTCTGAAAAAGAATAAGCAGAAGTTTGCATTTTGTAGAATATATCAGAATCATAGATGTTAGTGAGGAACAGTCATGCGGTCCATTTCCCTATCAGTGCAAGTACAGTAAATTGTGGCACTTCAAGACTGAATTTTGGCTAAGTAGTTGCACAGCAAAGAGATTGGTGCCTAGTCATGGTGTCTCTTTACACTCATATTTGATGTTTATCTATATTATAATAAAAGTCCAACTTATGGCACTGAATAAAAGCTCCAAATGATAGCAAATAATGCTGTAAGAAATAAATTATGCTATATGTAAGCCTTGAGTTATCATATGTAACTGCTATGGGCACAGAGTTCCAGTTGCCTTAGATAATAAAAAGACATTTGAAGCAGCAATAAGTGTATAATGTAGAAAACACCCTTGCTTCATAGGTTCTTCATTTCATGTGTGTCACATTCTATACAAGAATATGTATTACACTGAAGGCAAAAAGAACATGCTGTCTTGACAGCTTTCAGTATGCTATGGAATTTGTGCTGCTGTTCTGAGAGGAGAGGTGTAACTCTCAAGGAGGATGTCAGAAATTATATTTAGACATTTCTTCTTCACATGATGGATACAATCTGTAGTTAAAAGCATCTCAACTTGTGTTTAAGTACAGGTCACATAACATTTTTACTGATACAATAAAGAACCTCAGTGTTTTATTCATTATCTCTGGGGCTGTGATCCCGGACATAGTTTAGAAATGCATGACATTTCTTTTTATGTTTAGAAGTGAAAAGTGAGCCAGGATGAGCAGGAAGGGCATGCCAATGCTGAGCGAGTCTTTTATTTTAGCAGTTTTTCATTGTGTCATGTTTGTTTTGCAGAAGGATCCTCTGGTTATTGCAGCATGCCCAGCAAATAATTTGTTGCCTCATATTAAAATAAATAAATAAGACAATGGAAATCTGCTAATTTGCTGTAAGAAGTCATTGTTGAGTCAGTTATATTCAGAACATACTACTTTTCTCTCCTTCCTTTCTTTCCTCCAATTTGAAAAAAAAATAACTTCTTCAAATAACCCTACAAATGCACTTTACCTTCCTTCCTTCCCTCCTCTTTCCCCCCATCCCCTGTAAAATGCTAATAATGTCCTTTTAAATTTCTGTGTTTTGTAGTCTTGGTTCTTCCAATTATAATGTGTCTACCATAATGCCGATAACAGGCAAACTACTTCCTACCTCCACAGCCTTCCCTTTTTTTACTTTATTTTTTGTTTATTTAAGCACTCAAATGACACAAAATCATTATTAATTGGAACAACTGCTTGCTTTTTTCCTTTTCAGAACGAGGGATGGTAGCTCTGGTAGAGAAAATGCCAATACACATTTGTCCTGTACCTGACTTGATTTTTACTTTCTCTTTGGATCTAACCATCTTTGAAGTAATTATAGAGTCTGAACCAGTATCCTGCCAATGTAACCACTTACTCCTTCCTCTGCTTCTCTGTGGCCTGATAAAGAGACTGTGGCCCAATGCACAGATTTTAGGCGATAACTCGAAATTTGGCAGATACATTGTTTCTGGGTTGTGTGTGTACCTTGCATTGGTCTGAGGAAACTCTGTTCATAAGATTTCCACAGAAAACAAAAAAACCCTCTGACAAATGAGCCTTTGGTTAAATGATGACACAACTATTTCCCAGTATTCATTGTCAATATGCGTGTTGCACACACAAACTGATTGAATTGTGGAATGTGATCTGTGAAGGAGCTGTGCAGGGGAAAAGACATGCCTACAGAGCAATTTGGCCTCCTTACATATGGTTAAGGCCCTCTGCTTTCACTATTTACTCATTTTTAACTAAAAATTCCCAGGTTTTACAAAAGGTATTTTGATTTTTATTAATTTTCACCCACATTTTGGACCACTTAAGTACATGAAAATACTGATTTTGTTAAGAAAGTACAATACGTTACATTAGGTAGTTGTGTTTATATTAATAATACATTAGTCTAAGTATAAATGCGAGGCTGTCTGTTAAACTAAGGCAACGTTGTGAAAGATATATATATATCACACACACACACACACACACACACACACACACACACATGTTCATGCATATATGTCCATACTGTTAATGTATAGTTCATTAAATAAATCACAGCATTAAACTGTTTTTACTTTCAATAACCTTACTTTTCTCTAGTTGTTGCCTTTTTTTCCTGTGTTCTTATCCCCTAATATTAACCCCAACATGTACCTAGAAAACTGAAATTAAATGTTGCACTGATGTCACCGTTTTTTTAAGTTTTGTAATAAACACTGATAAATTCGTGGGAAATTAAAAAAAAATTAAAACCAAAAATGAAAGGCCTTGCATATGATATATAAAGGTGTGTTTTAACACTGATTACACATATGTCATAGCATAGAGCAGTGGTTACCAAACTTGTTCCGCCGCTTGTGCAGGGAAAGCCCCTGGCGGGCTGGGCCAGTTTGCGTACCTGCCGCGTCCGCAGGTTCGGCGGATCGCAGCTCCCAGTGGCCGCGGTTCGCTGCTCCAGGCCAATGGGAGCTGCTAGCTCCAAATCAAAGACCTGAAAATGGTGGATTTTTGTTTTTTAAAACTCATAGGAAATTCCATAGTTAGAGGAAAAAAATATGTGAAAAGAACATTAGAGTTGCAAGGTAATGCAGGCAAAGTTCAGGAAGGTTATTTATGCAACCAAAACTCTGCCTCCTTGTGCGTGAGTATTGCAATACAGTCTTAAATTATCACATAGTATGACTCTTTTTCCTAATTCTTTATGCACTTTGGACAGACAATGAAGCAGGGTTGTATGGCACCTTGGTCTGATGACCAGAACACCACTTTTTTATTTACCTCAGGAACTCTCAAATTAATTTAGTGTAGTAAATGGTCAGCCGTGAAAGAGAAAGCATGTTCTTGTGTTTTAGGCACTGAACTGGGACCCAGAAGATTGGGATTGTGCTACAGAGTTCCTGTATGACCTTCAGAAAGTAATTTCTCTGTGCCTCAATTCTGCCTATGTCAAATGGGTAGTATTGATTGTCAAATTTGATAGTATTTCCCAGCTTTACAGGGAATTTGTGAAAATAAAATAATGTTAGCAAGGCATTCACATGCTACAATGAAGAATGCTGTAGAAAAGCCAATATAGAAAGAAATAATTTCCTACTGAGTGCAGAATTTGGGTACATTACACCATGGGGCCACCCCAGTTCCTGAAGTACCCCACAATTGGAGGAGCATAGAGAGGATTTAAAGCAGCCTTAACCCACCTTCCCTGTGGCCACCTCTTAGAGGTGCAGCATGGATTCTTATCCATAGTATATGTTTGTATGTCTATGGAATAGGCCTGAACTGATTTTATGTAATCTGCCCAAAGAAATTCTCCTCTAGTAAATTCATCCCATAGGAACTTAAATTGACAAAGTTTGGAGCATCTACAGGGGTGGAGAGGAGAAGGAGAGAACAGAATGGAAACTGGAATTTCGCATGTGCAACCTATACCCAGTGTAGTATAGTTTACAAAACAGAAAATGAATGTTGTAATTTTAAAATAAATTTTTAAGTGAATATTTATTTTACAGATTGACAATAAGCCAATTTATTGGTGTCTGTGTAATAGGATTTTATAAATTTGTAAATGTTATTCACATGTATAGATTTCTTATTGAAATCATAATGTAAAAGCAGAAATGTCAAGCCTACTATATACTGTACAGAATATGCAGCCTTTAAAAACCATTGTGCTGAAAAAAACACTTAAACACGTCTTTGGAAGTGAAATTTCTGTAACAGAAAACTTTCATTACAAGAGAACAGCATTAAAATCCAGGTGTAAAGTCTCCATAGTGAATTGGGAGATGACCCATTTTTGCTTTGGTCTAGATTTCCTGTTAAAGTTGCGATTGAAAGCATTCTTCCCGTATGAGGGTGAATGCCATTCTGATGTGTTTGCTTAAAAACTAAATCCAGTCATTGTGCTTGAATTTTGGCATCCTGCCCACTCCGAAAGTACAAAGCAAACTTTAGCCTGCTACTCCCAAGCATGATATCCTCATTAAAGATCAGGGAAAAGAAAGGGGAAAACCCAAGGAGGGTGAAAGAGTTCATTTACATACTGTGCCAGAGGTCAGCATGTAGTTCATCACATGATAGAACTTTTATGCTGCTCTTACTAAAGCCATTCAGCTGTACTTCAGATTGCACTGAAATAAGGATTAAATTCCCTATATGTCAGCCAGCATGATAAAGCTTCTTTATAGTATTAAAACTGTCATTTTTACATCCAGTTTTCACAATTAGTAACACTTTGATGTGATGTGAGTATTTGTGAAGCAACATGGGGGCAGTGACAACGCTTGCTGTTTTAAGTCTTTCCATGGGTATTTTCAATATGAAGCGAATATTATTTGCCAAATGTCTGCAGTATGCTAGATGCTTATCTTCATATTTGTCTATAAAGATCCTTGTTTGCAGATGGCTTACAATCCAACTACAGAATTTATCAACACAGTAAGGGGAACGAGAAGCTATTAAAGCTGTTCAAGTTAGCCATAATTTTGTTTCATTCTCTCTGGATTTTTTTAAAGGCTAAAGATTTTCAGTTGCCTTGTTTTGTTAACACTTTTTCAAGGGAGAACACTAAGGGTAAAGCCATGGCAGTGCTTTAACTTGGCTGTGTAGTCGCAGCACTGTCTACACTGCCACTTTACAGCACTGAAACTTGCATCGCTCAGGGAGGTGTTTTTTCACATGCCTGAGCGAAAAAGTTTCAGTGCAGTAAAGTGGCAGTATAGACAAGGCCTAGGATAGGAAGGCCTTTTAGCAGAAGAATGCTTTATGGGGACTAGAAGGAAGCAGAGGGTGGAAACATGATGGATTTGGTCACGAAAAAGGAAGCAGCATGGAACCAGGACCCAGAGCCAAGAGGGGGAAGAGAGAGGCCTTTTTTTCCTGAAAAATGTCCTGCCACTGCTACCATTTAGTTCGGTTCCACTGGTGGTAGCAACAGTAATAGTACAAGTGCAAACACAGAACTGGGAGCCTATGGCATTATAAGCACCATGTTTGAAGACCTGCTCTGAGCAGGGTTAGATCATTCAGTATTCAAAAATACTGGTGGTTGCAGGAGCCTTGTCTACCCTGCTACTAGCAACATCACTAATACTGGTGGGAAATGTTTTAGGCCGGTCTACATTCACTTTTTGACCAGTATCACTATTTTGGTTAAGGGGCTGATTTTTTTTTAACTGAAATAGTTGTAAAGTTAACCAGTTATACCAGTATAGCTTATTACCCATCTTGACCACGTATACCAGTATGAGCAGGGCCAGATTTATACCTTACGCGCCCCTAAGCACGGCATCTTCAGTGTCCCCCCTGTCTACAGCTGACCTTCGTGTTTTTCATAAAAAATGAAACTTTTAACCCACTTTTAACTTTTAGGTGCCCCTAGAATGCTGGTGTGCATAGGCACATGCCTAACTGGAAATCCAGCCCTTAATATGAGTTATACCAGTATAAGCACTTTTATATTGCTATATCTTTGTACTAGGGAGGTTATACTGTTGTAACTATAGCAGTGTAGTTAAAGTGGTAAAACTTTTTTGTGTGTAGACAAGGCCTTGACAGATTATGGTGGACAAGAGGCTGAGTGAGGCACATGCATGTATTCAGCTCATCCAAAAAGAGTACAAAGGCTATAATGGTTTGGGGAAAAATGGATTGTTGGAGAAATAGTTAAAAATTGTCCTCAAATGATGGTATGAGCTTTGCTTGTGCTGTGATGCTTGAGGAAAGGTGAAGGTGAAAGTAAAAATAATTGTTATGCTACTTATGGAAAAATGTTTCCACATGAGAATTTTTCATGTTGAAGTGATGAACTTAACTTTGTGGCCCTTTATTATTTCTGTTAGTTTGAAGTTACTTTTTAAAGACAATTAGAGTTCTTTAAAATTATTTACCTTTCAAATTAAGAAATCTCTGTAGTTTCCTCATTAAAATTAGAAATTTCAGGTCACGCATTATTATACACAAATACTATGCAGTGTGGTCTACCTGAGCTTTGTCCTAAATATCTTAGTATTTCTATCAATATGTTAATATCAGTGGGATAGTTTTCAGCCCCTGGTTTTTTATTTTCTAGTTTGGACTAATAGACTACTAATTTTTAGGAAAAACTAACATTCAAAATAAATTGAGACCTAGTTATGTGCACATCAAAAGGGACTAATTTAAATGTTAATCGGTGCTACATGTGCTTCATGAGACTATACTTAAAGATTTTATGAAGCACTGTAGGACTTCTGTCTGTTGGGCCTAAACTGAGAACATGAGACATGTTAATTTAACAACTGAGATCATAATATTATGAAAGGTCAGAGTTTAATTTATGACTCTACACTGTAGTAACTAGAGTTTAGTTAAAGTGGAGCCAGTGACTGGTTTCCTGTAACTTTTTTTTTTTTTGGTTTTTCATGAGTGAAAGAGATCATGTGTAGAGGATAAATTGGAGTTCTCTAGTCTTGGGAAGCCCTATTTTAGTTTAGGTAGAGGAAAGTTCACATCATGAAGAGCAAGCTTTAGAAAAAAATCTTAATCATGACACAGTAAAATAAATTCCAATCCTGTATGATTGGGCTGTTGATCATATGGCCTGGTTTTGTAGTCTATTCAGGCAAAAATACCATTGACATAACTAGGAATGTTGCTTGATTAAGGGCTTCAGGATTGGGTCAGTGTTGATCTTAAATTCTGCTGAAAACACTTTTAAGAGAACACTTGACTTTTTTATTTAATCCTTGACCTTATATAATTAACATTACTGTTCTAACTATTAGCAGCCAAGTTATTCTCCTGCAGGATTTCTGATTGCTTGGGTTCAGTGATTGCAAACGTGCTGTGTTACACTGCATCATTGTTTTGAAATAAGGCTTTCAACTTTAATGTTTGAGTAGTGATTTTAAGACAACATTTCTTTTAACGTCATCTTTGCAATTGACACAGTCAGAAGTAAAGGCCAACCTTTCTTTAGTTCCACTTGGTTAACAAAGTACTTAATTTTACTTTCGTCTGGAGTCTTAAGAGTTTACTTAAGAAAATGAAATGTGGAGTGTATGCCTAGTTTGAATGCAAGCTTTGTTTTGCTGCTTTGCTTACAAAAGACTCTACAGCTCCTTTTCACACTTGGTAAAGTACAAAAGCTCAAAACAGTAAAATGAGAGGAAAAAAGAAGATTGCCCGTCCACCTCAAGAAGTTCAATTGTGCCTTTAAACTTTTTTTTTTAAAATGACATTACTAAAATAAATAGTTCCTGTCTGCATTAGAAAAATGTAACCCTGTATTCTAGCAATTTCTAGAAATGGAGCAGCTACAGTAACGTAAACACTAGAGATGGGTGGTGAATGATTTTATATCAAGTGAGAATTTAAAAAAAAAATTCTGTCCCAAATCTGGACAAAAGATCAAACTCTGTTTTTGCAAACCAAAGGTCTAAAAATACCATTTGGATCCAGTCAATCAAAATATTTCATTTCAGTGATTTCTAAAATGTTTAGTTTCAATTTTGACCTTTAAAAAAAACTTTTCTCTATAAATTTACTTAATTTTGAAACAAAAAATCATTTCAATCCCCAAAATTGAATTTTGTTTCAAAGTGTCAAAACGTCCCATTTCTTAATATTGGAATATTCAGCATAAATTTACTATGGTTGTGGCTCCCTAGAGTTTAAATCCAATCACTTTGACTTTGTGTATATAGACAAAAAATACATGGAATAATTTTTTATATTGGTGGGAATAGACATAATCAGTGGAGCTACTTTGATTAATCCTATATTTCTGCAACTTTCTGTATAGGCAACCCCTATTTGTCTTGCTCCCTTTACTCCCCTACTTCCCACCATTCAGAGAGACTGTCCTTTAAATTAATCATTTGCATTTTGTGTATACTCAGGTTGTTAGTTTGATGAGGTTCGAACTGACTATTGCATTGTTTTCTTTACAACATTCTAGCTGGACTATGACATCCCTATGTGCTTTTATATGGTCGTCTTGTTTGATTAGATTAAGGATGGCATTAATGGAACCAGTTCTCTTACCAAAAAGCAATTGTGGTTTAAAAATCTGTAAACAAGTTTTAATTGCTTTTCGGTTCTTTACATTGCAGTAAAATATAACAATGGGAGCTTCAAACTGATAGAGCTGACACCATGTTGGAAATAGAATGCAAGACAGATTGCTAGTTCAAAAAGTTCTTAATGAGGTAAAGGATATGGGTACCAGTGAGACCCCCTTCCCACAAACCTCAGAGGTTTGGTTGATATGAGAAACTGATTGCGGCAGCTTTGATCTCCTTCTGCTCTAGAAAATCATTTACCAGGTCAGACTTTGCACAAATTTCTAACCCTTTCTGATATGACAGAATGAAGGGATGTTGGTGCATCAGGTCTAAATTAGGAAAATTAGGCTCTATAATTCTCCACCAGTGTTAGCAGTAGTGGAGGTTGTGCTGTGAGTGTTTGAGTAGTAGTAAACAATATAGTGGTTTAAAAACTCCAGAGACCTGTCCACACTACAGCTTCTAACTTTGCTTCCACCAGCAGAGCTGCATGGGTAGTGACTCTGGGTCTTAGACAACGTCTACATGGAAAAATTGTGCCAACCTAAGTTATGTTGGCATAAGGTGCCGCAGTTGTTATATTGCTTGTGTGTGTGCACTTTTGCTCCTTGTATCAGCAGTGTGCATCCTCACCAGGAGTGCTTTTATCGACAGAGAGTGTAGTGCATCATGGGTAGGTATGCATTGTACGATTCACCACCATCCAGTGCAAGGTGTTTTGGGAAAATTTTGCAATGCCTGAAAGCCGAAACAAGTCGCAAAGGGATGACTGGAAGCATAGGGTCAACTTCCCATAACGCAGTGTTCTCCCTCCCATAATTTCATCTGCATCCCATAATATTTCATGCCTTCTTTTCAAAAGCCCCACAAACCCATTTGTCCCTCCTCGCTAACCACCATCTCTGATGGAGGCATGGAGCCTGCACAGCTCTGCACGATTGTCATGAGCATTGCTGCACAAAGTGCATAATCCTGCAGTATTTGCAGAGCCACAAGAGGAACTGTGGGGAATATGACAATTCTTCAGAGGCTAGATTGCTGTGCAACATAGAAACAATTCAAGGTGGTTGGTGGCGTTCACAGAGCCGATGGAGATGGAGCATCAGCATCGGAATGAGAGGACAGGGGGCCATGGCCCTCCCACTTTTTGAAAGTGGATGGGCCTGGCTTGTCCACATTTTGCCACGGGCCCTCCTGCCTCTCGTCTTCCCTTCTTGGGACCTGCCGTGGATGCTGTGCCGCAGACCTCTGCCTGCCTGGGATGGGAGGGCCAAGAGCAGCCCCTGGCCTGTGTGTTCACCTTGCGGGCCCCCCACCCATGGCAGGTGGAGTGTCCGTGGCACCTCACAGCTGCCTTGCCATGCGACTCTTACCATGGCTGGGCTGTGGCTCCAAGGCCCCATTCCCTGGCCAGAGCCAGGTCGGGGGTAAGAGCTGCGCAGGCACCTGTGGGGAGCCGTGAACCCTCCACCTGCCTTGGGCGGGGGGCCCGCAGGGCGGGGACACGGGCTGGGGGATGCTCTCGGTCCCCCCCCACCTCGGGGACATGGAGGGTCTGTGGCTCCTGGGCTGCTCTGGGTTGGCAGGGGGCGGGGCTTTTGGCAGAAGGGGCAGGGCCACAGAGGGGGCAGGGGCTCTGGCCCTTGGTTCCCGCCCCCCCCCCCCTTTTTGGGAAAACTCTGCTTGGGCTGAGCTGGAGTGCCAGTTCTTGTCCTGAGAAACAAGCACTGACTAGTGGGATCTCATTGTCATGCAGGTTTGGAATGACAAGTAGTGGCTGTAGATCTTTCAGATGCATAGGGCCACATTTCTGGATTTGTGTGCCGAACTCGCCCCTTCCCCAATCGACACGGCTGGGGCCGAGGAAGTGGAGCAGGCTGGGGGCCGGGTTGCTCCACTTCCCGCCACTGGTGAGTGCGGGGAAGTGGGGGGCGGACCCCTTCCCCTGTCCCTCGAGCGACACGGCTGGGGTGCGGGGAGCAGAGCGGGCTGGGGCCGGGTTGTTCTGCTTCCTGCTGCCAGCGCCAGGCCCCCTGCTAATCCTCCGAGCCACTCTGTATGAACCCTTTGAGTGCTATGTGTGTAGTAGGGTGACCAGATCACCACACTAAAATATCGGGACACATTGGGGTGCCATTAGCCCTGCCCACAGTCCACTCCCACTCCTCCCAGGCTTCTCCCACACTCTGCCCCAGGTCCACCCCCCCCACACACATCCCTCCTCAGTCCCCCACCCACCGTTCGCCTCCTCACTCGCCCGCTGCTCACCTCTTCACCCCCCACCCCGCCCGCCACTCTCCCCTACGGCGGTGACTTCCCCTCTGCCTGGTGGGTGCTTGCCCACCCCCCGTCTCTTCCCACCTCTGCACCGCCCTTGCCCTAGCCCCATTCCACCCCCTTCCCCCGAGTCCCCGCCCCTGCCCAGCCTTTTCTCCACCTCCCCCCCCCCACCTCCTGAAAAGCGCTAGGTGCTGCCAAACAGCTGTTAGGCAGCGGGAAGCGCTGGATGGGGGGAGCAGCAGGGACGTGGCCTGCTGAGGGATGCAGGGGAGAAGGAGGCGAGGGCGGGGGGAGAGCTCGGCTGCAATTTTTCCCCGTGGGTGCTCCAGCCCCAGAGCACCCATGGGGTCAGCGCCTCCCTCCCTCTAGTCTCCTTACCCAAATATCGGGACAAATGGTGTCCCGATCATACATTGATTGGAACGTGGGACAAAGAGTTAAATATCGGAACAGACCCGATTTTATCGGGACATCTGGTCACCCTAGTGTGTAGTAATAGAACGTTGCCAAAGCACCTATTAATACTGTTTGTGAATGATGTCATTATCACCCAGCATATGTTGTGAACTAATAAAGATGAATGTTTCCAAAAACAGACTTTTATTCCATTACAATGCAAATAGAAAAACATTTATAACTTAATAAATTAAGGGGAAAGAACTTATGAAGAGGAAAGCACAGTCATTTCCTTTTCAGATACATACACCAATCTGTCTTTCATAGGTCAGTGTCAATGTCTTTAATGTCCCCAGGGATGGAGTGGTAGGAGTAGTGCAGTGGTCCCTCGTGCCATGTGGAATGTTGAGGGGGGCCATAGGGAGGTCCCTATATACAGTTCTCTATGGTGTAGTGCAGACCAAGCTTAAGTGAAGACATTCACAGCTAGGTCAACATAAGCTGCCTTGCGTTGACCTAACTGTGTCATATAGACCAGAGCTAAAACAAATTAGGGAAATTAAAAAAAAAAGTTCTAACTGGTTTTAAAACTTATTAGCTCTTCAGTGTAGACTGGTTTCATGATGGTCCATACTATGGCTCCTACCAGTTTTAAAACAGATTAGAATTTCAGGAGAATTTCCCCAGAATGGATAGGCCTTTAGGGCCCAGTCTTGCTCCCATTTCATATGAATTTTGGACAGAATCAGATCCTTAAATTTGTACGTAGTTTTCCTCAAAATGTAAACCAGCCTGTACTACTTGATGGTAGCAAGAGGATTCTATAGTCACATATACATATTATTTTAAAAAGAAGTTTATTTCTATTTGAGATTCTCATTTGAGAAATGCCAACGCCGATGCCTGTCTTTTTTTATTTCATCAGTGTGGTATATAATTCAATTACTGTTTTAAATGCTGGTTCTGAAGGGCCCACAGAATCCCTTGTTACACAGGTACTAAAATAATTCTTTATCATTTGAAAATTCTTATTTTTTTTTATTTCCATGTTACTCATAAATCTGTTTCTGCTTTTGTTTCTTTTAGAATGGAAGATCAGAAAATCAGATTTGTCCTGCAATTTTCTGGACAGGACAACTCTTTTTTGTATTTTTTTTTTTTTTAATGAGTCTGTAATATTTTTTTCCACTACTCTGAGTAAGTTGTATTAACTTTTAACCGAGGATGGTTCTGAAAGTAAACAGTCTTCCCCCCCCCCCCTCTTATTACACTAGCTATACTTTAATTGTTGAGTAGGAGTGCCTAGTAGTAGTATCTCAAACAGATCTGTAACTGGCTAATTTTTAACTAGATACCTCTGGAAGGACTTCCAGATCTCTATCAGAGCTAATTGCAAGGCAGCTGGCATTGATTGTATGTGCCTCTGTGACAACCAGTGTCGTCATTCATATATCAGAAATGACATAAGTAGTCCATGTTCAAGGTTATTTGTTTGTTTATTTTTTAAGTCCTTGAACATAATCAGCTCAGAGGTGGTCAAGTTTTTTAAATAAACAAAAGTTTCAATGGAACAAGTGTACGCAGCTTTTCTGTTTGCCTCATGGCATTCAAGGCAGTAGTCGAAAGCATTCTCCTAAATGTAATACAGAGCTGCTTTTACACTTTTTAAAAAAGAGATTGTTGTTTCCTATTGCCAAAAGTATAATGTGTGTTAATTTGGGAGATATGAAAAGATTATAATGTGTATTGGGACAGGAGGCAACACATGTAAAGCAATGCATTATTAGTATGATACATAATGAACTCAGATCAGATAGGGAAGTCTAATAGATAAGTATCTAGAATTCACTTAAACATCCTGTTGGTTTATGTTTTTACCTTTTTTTAGCTTATGTCTCAGATTAATCATCAAGTGAAGGTTCGGATCATTGGTTGACATCTTCAGTTTTAGTATGACCTATGTGATACTTAAGAGTCCTGCATTGCAACAAGGGGGCACTTGTGAAAAACACCCTTATTGTGCATGCTCACATGGGGTGCTTGCTGGATATCTACCACCTTTCAGAAGTACTTGTATTTAGTTTCAGTAAAGAACTGATTATTTCTCTCAGAAACTGCACCCATATGCCCCCCGGTCCACTTCAGGAGTTCCCAGACAGGTCTCAGGTCTGTCGCTATCACCTGTCTCTAGGCAGGTACCCTGTCTCACTCTCTTCTGACTGGGAGGTTTTAAGGCTGCACAGCTTCCTTCCTTATACCCAGCAAGCCTACCATAGTGTATCTGCCAGAAGGCCAGTACCTGTTCTTTGCTTTCTCTCCAAGGGCTATAAACCCTGTATTGTGGCAGTTACAAGTTACCACACAACTCTTTCTAAGCAGCATGTTTATTTTTAAGGTAAAAGCAATACAGATAATCCATATATATAAATAAAATGGATTTAAGCACGCCAAAAAAAAACATGAGTCACCCATGAGTTTTTCTAGTTCTCCCCCAGGAGTTGCAGGCTGCCCTTGAACAGAAGGTCCTGTCCATTTGCTGAATCAGAAAGAAGATCTGAGTCAATTCAAGTTCATCATTTTATACCAAAAGTCCTTTCTTTGTCTCTTTTTCTCTGGAAAACCCATCTTAAACTAATATATGCAAACCATTCCAGGGGGCGGTACCTTTCTAGAGTTGTTTTTAAATTAATCACCCACCACTGTTCTTAGTTCCTGTAGGAACTGTGGTAACCCTCTCCCATGCCATGGAGCACAATCGTACATAAATCATTCATAGATTTAATACAAGATGGTCTCCAAAGATATTGCATGTGATTATCTGTCATGCATTAGTAAGCCAGTAGTTATTTTTTAAGCTTCTCTAAAGGCAATAGAAAGAATGGGTCGTGGTCTACTAATCAGAGCACTTCACTGGGAATCAGGAGCTCGGAAACTGACTTTCTGGGTGATATTTGGCAAGTTACTTAACATCTGTGTCTCCATTCCACAGTTGGTAAAATTCAGGGTGGGGGACATCCGTAACTGAAAATTAAATAATATAAAAATAAATTAAAATTTAAAAAAACTAATTAAATTTTGTCAGGGTTTAAACCATTTTTTTAAAGATATTTAGGCATTGCTATGCTTAGCCTTGCAATGCCCAACTGATTTGAGAGCTTAAATCTCATTGTCAAAAGGGATTTAGACACCTAGGAGCCTGTAGGTGTACATTGGCTTTAAATGAGATTTTTGGTTCCTAAGTGCCTAAAACCCTTTTGAAAATGAGATTTAGGCTTCTTAAATTAGTTAGGAATTGCAATGTCTAAATATCTTTACAAATCTGGGCCTTAATCAGTTAATGTTTGTGAAGTACTCTGAGATCTTCAGATGGAAAGTACTATATAAACGCTCTCTTTTCAAAAATCATCTGCATGTATGCTCTTGCAATAACAAGATAATATCTTAATTAAGTTTCTGTCTCCGTGAAGATAGGGTGGAGTGCAGTGGGATTCTCAGACACAGCCCTGGTCATGGTAATCCATATGTTCATGAACTTTAGGCTTTATTTTACTGCAACTCATTATTGTTCCAGGAATGAAGCCACATGCTTTGAAAAAGCTCCATCTGGTACAAAATGCAGCAATCCTTCTGCTTGATAGGTCTTTGTGAACACATCACCCAATGCTCTACTTTCTGCTCCCATTCTCCATTGAATAGAATCTATCTCAAGATCTCTGTCCTAATACTCAAACACTTCTATGGGATTGGCCCTCAATGATCTCTCCATGACCATGACCTTTCATGGCTTCTGTGTTTCACTGGGGGTAGGGGGAGCACCTGGGCATGGGAGATGGAACTTTCTGGACCTAGACTATAGAATTTACTCCACCCAGGAGATAAGTGATCATGGAGCTAAGTACATTTAGTCCTAAATGTAAAAAGTAACTTTTTCAATTTAGCTCTTCCTCAATTTCCTCACTCTCTTTTTCTGACAAAGGCCAGCACACCCCATACATAAAATAAGCAAATAAACAACCTCTAAACTAATCAAACTCTCTCTCTGTTGTAGGCTTAAAAGGAAGAAGGAGGGGGTGGTTGTCGTTATTTCTATTTTTAAATATTTCAAGACACTTGGAGATGAGCACAGTAATGGAAGCCATATAAACACCTAGTTAGTTAGCGAATTTCTGAGATTCACTTTTAACATTTGGCAAGCAGCAGATGGTTGTGGTATGACTTACTGTAGATTTTTTTTGTTTTGTTTCAGCCCTGGAGGGTTTCTAAGTAATGAAGCCTTTCCTCTTGTCATACAGGAAAATGTACAACTGAGAATGATTGGGTGGAGGTGTGGTTAAGATTCTCATCAGGCTATGCTCTGATCCTTGAAATCCTGGGAAAGTTAAGAATTTCTCAGTTTTTTAAAAAACATGTAAAATATTTGTTTTCTTCATGGCAAATTTCCCATTGGTAATGATTTCTGTGTGTCTGGTTTAAGATTGCAAATTTAAACACTTCTTGGGACTTATATTCCACAGATCCAAAATAAGTACAAGAAAGGGCCCCTGTAAGGACTAGAGGGAGGCCCTGGGAAGAAGCACCACATATTTGTTAATAATCCCTTTTATCAGAACTGTAATTGGAATATGGTTCCAAGTTCACTGAGTAAGTCATCACATATTATAATTGTAATACAACACTGAAGGAAATAAGACACAATTTCGTAATTCCCTTGAAATCTTGGGAAAAAATCCTTGCATTTCAAATTCCTACATCAGGAGACACCCTGGTGTAGCATCATATATGAGATTTTGGAGTCTCTATCACAGGACTCTGAGTAAAATTCAGATCTCTTTTACTATATGCATTCTTCCATGTTTCAACCACAACACTGTAGTAGGATTAGGCAAGATGGAGATGGCAGAAGAGGCTGTATTGCAAATCTTTGAGGTTAACAAATTTACAATCTAATACATACAGTAATGTTAGTGAAAACAACTGAGTAAAGCTACATGTCCCTGAAGCAACCTGAGAAAAGGAATTTATTAAACTAGAGCTAATTTTAGGGCTTATCTACATTAGAGTTTTCTACACTGGAGTAGGCACAGTGATGCAAAGCTCCTATGTAGGGGCCCGTCTACACTTAAAACGCTACAGCAGCACAACTGCACCCAGTGCCACTGTGGTGCATCAGTGTAGACTGTGCCTACTCCATCGGTGTAGGTAAACCATCTGCCTGAGAGGCAGCAGCTTGGTTGATGGAAGAATTCTAGTGCAGGGGTGGGCAAACTTTTTGGCTCGAGGGCCACATCTGGGTATGGAAATTGTATGGCGGGCCATGAATGCTCACGAAATTGGGGGTTGGGATGTGGGAGGGGGTCAGGGCACTGGCTGGCGTGGGGCTGGGGATGAGGGGTTTGGGGTGCAGGAGGGTGCTCTGGGCTGGGACTGAGGGGTTTGGAGGAGGATCAGGGCTGGGTTGGGGCGCAGGAGGGGGTCAGGGTGCAGGCTCTGGGCGGCGCTTACCAGAAGCAGTGGCACATCCCCCCTCTGGCTCCTATGCGGAGGCACAGCCAGGCGGTTCCCAGCCAATGGGAGCTGCGGGGATGGTGCTTCAGGCGGGGGCAACATGTGGAGCCTCCTGGCTGCCCCTACACCTAGGAGCCAGAGGAAGGACATGCCACTGCTTCTGGGAGCCATGCAGAATGGGGAAGCCCCAAACCCCGCTTCCCAGCGGGAGCTTGAGGGCTGGATTAAAACATCTGGAGGGTCGGATGCAGCCCCCGGGCTGTAGTTTGCCCACCTCTGATCTAGTGCCACCTACATGGAGACTTGGATCAACTTAATTACCCTGGTCAGGAGTGTGGATTTTTCATACCCCTGACCAATGTAGTTAAACTGACCTAATTTTCTAGTATAGACCAGGTCTACGGGTGTGACTTTCTGTGGTTTTAGATAAAGTGGAGCACTAATAGAAGCTGAGCTAAGTTGTATCAATGTACATCTACATAGTTGCAGTTGCACTGATGTAGCCACACTTGGGTAAAAGTCCCTAAATGTAGACAAATTGCATACATTTAGATTTTATTCTAAAATTAATACTAAGTTTTATCGTATTTTTTATTTATAACAATTGTTATGAATAGCAACGTTTACATTTTGGTTATAAAATAAATGCTTTTGATTTGATACATAAGAAATATTTATTGTTAAACATAAAGCATAAGTAGTATTACAGATTAACCTTGTAATAAAGTCTGAGAGGTATTAACGTGCACAGTGCCATATCTTGTGCCTTATCTGACCTTTATCTGTTGACTTCAATATCCTTTGTGGTTGCTGGTGACGTGGTTTGTTTTAAACTGTGAGAGATTTGGGCTCCTGTTTGTTTCGCTGGTTTATCCCTGTTCTCTGTATTCTTTCCTTTTAAAGAATTAACTAGGTAAAATACAAGAAAACAAAACAACAAACTGCATACAATGGGTACGTCATGAGATAGATGTGTCTGAAGTATACGGTCTAGATTACAGAAAACATGTCGAATGGTTATGTAGCATGAAAATGTGTTAGAACCTAAGGGAAAAGTTGTTTGTAGTGGTAACAATGGGAAAAGCTGATGAATGAAATGCTATATTGTAGCTCATCTAGATTAGGTTCAGGAGAGAGCCTTTTCTTTTTCCAGCACAGTGTCCCAGGAATATGAACACAAGGGCTTTCTGAGCACTTTGAGATGGTAGGGGGTATAGACACTGGTGTATTAGAATCCCAGATAGCATGGCTAGGCCTACACCTTATCTTAATCTGGAAGCAGGTATTCAAGAGCATGCAACCTTCAGTTTTCACCAGCAGATACAGGCTCTGTCTACCCTGCGTACCTTACAGCGGCACAGCTGTGCTGCTACAACCATGCCTCCATAAGGCCTCCCGTGTAGCTCTTTGCCAGCAGGAGACAGCTCTCCTGCCAGCAAAATAAAACCACCCCAATGAACGGTGGTAGCTTTGTGGTCGGGAGAGCGTCTCCGACAGACAAAGCGCTGTCCACACTGGTGCTTTTCGTCGGTAAAACTTTGTGTCCTTTTTTCACACTCCTGACGGACAAAAGTTTTACTGATGAAAGTGCAGTGTAGACATAGCCACAAAGTGCTACGCAGTGCATTTCTTCCAGCAATACGTCAACAGTAACTCCATGTGCACATTTGGAGGCAAATTTGGCCCTACATATACTTTGGCCAAATGTTGCCCCCAGTTACTTCAGTGGGATTGGACATGTGTAAATGAAGGTAGAATATAGTCTTTTGAGTGGTGGTGTTAATTAGAGATTCAAAAACAAACTTCTACTCCATGGCATTTAAAAATATTAGTTTAAAAATGTGAGAAGAGCTCCCCCTCCCAGTTTACAGGAGACAAAATGAGAGAAGACCTGCCTTCTAGGAGATAGCGAGGGTTTTGAAGGGAAGAGCTCCTCCTTTCTCCAGACTGGCAGGAGAAAGGGAAGTGTTCAGGGAAGAGGTCCACTGTGATTCCAGACAGGTTGCCAAGCCTGACACGGTATAAATAAAGGAGCCTGCCAAGGAGACACCGGGGTCAGCATGTTTTTGGGGAAACTCAGTCACCCTTCTCGGCAGCAGAGAAGAGATTGCTGGCTTCCTCACCAAGGCACTGCCTCTGTACCCTGCTGGTAAGACCTCCTGTCTTTCCCATCAACCTCTGGTTAGAAGATATTATTCCAAGCTTGAAAAATGTCTTATTCTTCCTGTAGTATAATAGCCATCGGGTTGGTATATTTTAAAGGTTTCATTGGCATGAGTGTACTGTGACTGAAGTGAATAATCTTGAGTGAATAAACATGTTTACTCTTCCCCTAGGACATGTGCTGTATTTGAGTCACAGGAGTAGATTATTGTTGTTTTTATAAGCTATGGCTTTCTTGCTTGGCTTCAGTTACTTCAGTAACTACTGTTGAAGGTTGAGTTTGGAAATTATTTCTGTTTGAAAGGATGATGTCATTGATTTACATAGGATTCATCCCTGCCTCTTTCCTCCGTACCCCACAAGCATAGAGGGACCTGGATGCAGGAGAACTAGATCAGTAGTTGTGCTAGATACAGGATCCTGGTAGTTCACTGCACCACTTGTACACGGATAATATGTTTGGGTGGCAGTGGCAGGTCAGGGGGAAAGGAGGGGCTAATGGGATTTGTTACTGTTAGTTCATCTGCCGTTTCCCGCACCCTTACATTTCGGAAGGGTGGCAGCAAGGAGTTCACAGTATTGCAACCCTGATGATGAAATATTGGCTGTGGAGTAGCTCTGCTTATATGGTATGATCCGAGGGTGAGATCTCAGATCCCCAACGGGATGGTCTGCTTAAGCACACAGCCTAATGACTTGGGTCGCGTGCTGGGGTCAGGCTTTTCCTCATACGGTGTGCATTTTTAAATTAGCCAGAACAGATATGCTTCTATTGGAAAAATATGCTCACTGTTGCCTCCATCCTACTCCAACAGAGTCCTCAACAGTTGCCGTTGGTAAAAATTTACCCTCTTCCTGGCATTTGGCTTTATTGACAAAAAAAAACCCCTCAAAATTAAAACTACATAAAATCTAGCTCAAACTTGGCTGCCGTCAGGGTTCCTCCCCAGGGACTGCTCAGCCCACATCTAAGGCTCTCTGTAGAGCCACATCCGCTTCCCTTACAGCCAGGTGGTGTAATGAGCCACCTAACATAATGAGTCAGCAGAACCTACTTTAGATCTTCCAGCAGGATTTTCACCTGGTAATAAGTGTGTGCTTTCAGGAAACAAAGCAAGCCTGCTGTAACACTTACCGTTTGTTGAAGGGGCACTGTAACTGTGCGGGACTCACCCCTGCGGCGTCTTCTGCTGGTACCTTCAGGGAATTAGCTCTCCAGCCGTCCGAGTGCCTTCTGCAGGCCGCTTTTCCTGGCCCCTGTGTCCCTCCCGGACCCGGTGCCCCTGGCAGTACACCCTTCAGTCTCTGGATGTCCCTTCCCCGGGGAACCCCCACCCACTATCCCCACCTCGTCTCAGTCTTTGGCTACTGCTCAGTCTCCATCTAGCCCCTGTTCACTGGGGAAGACTGCAGTATAATCCACTCATCACAGGCAAGGGGGTTTGGACCTGCTGCTTCTGCCTCCCCCTTTGGATTGCCCCCTGCAACCCCAGTACTTATTCGGCCTTATACTAAGCCTGTAGCCTGGGGATTTCCCCCAGCCTTGCTCCACCTCGGGTACCTTGGTACACTCTCAGCAGCCAGGTCCCTCCCTCTTAACAGGTTAGAGAGAGAGTCTGTGCTCCCAGCCCACTGTCCTCTTATAAGGGCCAACTGAGCCCTGATTGGGGCATGGCCACAGCTGAAGCTGCTTCCCCACTCAGCCTGGGAACTGCTTGCTCACAGCCACCACCCTCTCCTGGGCTGTTTTAAGCCCTCTTAAGGCTGGAGCGGGTGACCACCCCGCTACAGGCACCATCAAGTAAAATTTGGCCAAAATGTAAATTTTGTATCAACAAGTTTCTACAAAAGCTAAGGACCATAGAAATATTCCCATGGCACTAAATATATATGAATATATCCAATGAATACAGTAGTTTTTAAACAAATAAACCATACCCTATAATGTGTGCAAACTAAACACTGTACGTGGAGTACCTGAAAGTGAAATTGGTTTAATTTATTTTCATTGTCCAAGATAAGGAAACCGGAAAAAGCAAACAGCATGAATAGTAAATTTGATTTTTTTTCTTTAATCCTTTCAATTTTACTAATCTAAAGTAACGCTAGTTTCATAGACATCAGCTGAAAAAGCCATATGCCAGTGGGAAGCTTTCCACGGTGCATGAGTCTGTCATCCCACCCATAGAACCTGGATATGGTTCTGAAACTGCACTCGATCAGTTGATGCTTGACCTCTTGCTGGTGATGGACAAAGAACAGGTGCCTGTGTTGATATTATTAACTCTATTGCCTGTCTCTGATATCACGGACCA